>NC_055988.1:114587756-114894422 GCF_018446385.1 Zingiber officinale
TGAGTCTTGATATTTGGGTTTCGATGTTTGACAATACATGAAGATTGCAGGTGCAATTATTCATGTGGAGAGATTGTGAAGGAGAGTCAAGTAGGTCAAGGTTGACTGAATACTTGACTGGGAAAGTCCTGGTGAGTGAAGCCAAGCAGATGGGAAATCTTAGTGAGTGAAGCTACGTGAAAGTCCTAGTGAGTGAAGCCAGGCAGATGAGAAGTCCTAGTGAGTGAAGCTAGGTGAAAGTTCTGGTGAGTAAAGCTAGGCAGATGGAAGGTCCCGGTTAGTAAAGCCGAGCAGTGGGAAAATCCTGGTGAGTGAAGCCAGGTGAAAGACCTAGTGAGTGAAGCTAGGCAGATGGAAAGACCTGGTGAGTGAAGCGAGGCACAAGGAAATCCAGATGGGTCAAGAGTGACCGGACATCTGGTGGAAGGAAGTCCAAGTGGGTAATAGAGGACCGGACACTTGGCAAAGAGAAAGTCCAGATGAGTCAAAAGTTGACCGAACTCTTAGCGGTCGTAAGTCCAATAGGGAGTTGGCATGGAACTAGAAAGTTCGGACGTAGTAAACTTCCGAAGACCATAACTTTTGACTCGGATATCGGAATGAGGTGATCTCAGATGCGAAACGAAGTTAATTTCAAGCTCTACATAGTTCTGCTATCGATTGCCGATCGATTGGGGGTTCAATCGATTGGTCAATCGATTGGGCGGCGATTTTGTGTAGAAAATGTTTGAATCGATTGGTAATCGATTGAAACTTTCCAATCGATCGGTCGATCGATTGGGAGAGTTTTGAGCGAATAGTGAGCTTACGAATCGATCGGTTGATCGATTGAAGCCTCAATCGATCGACCGATCGATTGGAGCGCTGGAAATCGGATCGATCAACCGATCGATCCAAAGCCTCCCCAATCGATTGGGAGCAATCCAATCGATTGGGATTCGACCGTTGGCGCGGATAAAGACGTTGGCGAGCGTTTTTCTGCGCACGACTTCCTCTCTTCTCCACAGGCGATCACAGCAAACCTCCACGGCGATCTTTTCTTCCTCACCGCCAGTTCTTGAAGGTTCTTGGAGGATCATCCAAGTCAAGAGGTGAGTTGCAACAAGAAGAAGAAGAAGCTAGGGTTTTCATTATAATCTTGTAAGATTCATTTGTATTTTGCTTCTTTCTTTCTCATTGTTGTATTGTGAGGTTGTAAGGCTTCTCCACCTTCGGTAGTTACCGAGAAGGAGTGTTTTTATAGTGGAGGGTGCATAGTGTGTGGATCCTTGGACTAGTCACCTCTTCTTGAGGTGGATACCAAGTAAATCCCTAGAGTTAGCGTTGTTGGTTGTGTTTCTTGTATTTCCGCTGCACATCATCCCAAGAAGCGAGCAACGACGAGCACGACGATCGCGACGAGCTATTCACCCCTCCTCCCCCACCCACCTCTAGTTACATTTTGGTCCCAACAGGCACGGCACGATACGATACGACCGAAAGCTCGGCATGGGTCGAAATTTTAAACCTTGGTTTTACTAAGCATATCCACTGTATTGCCATCTGTGTGAATCTTGACCAAAGAAATTTCTCCATTTGCAATTAACTCATGGAGAAAGTGATCCTAACTTGTGTATTCTTGGTTTTAGCATGGTGGACTTTTTATGGCTAAGTGTAAAACACTAGCTTTTACAGAAAATGTGTACATTACCCTGCATAATACCAAGTTCACTTAAAAGTTCAGCCAACTAAACAGATTGTTTTCTGGCTTCTGTAGTGCCTTCCTTGTACTCAGCTTCAATAATGAACAATCCAATTATTGACTACAACATTGGCTTCCAACTAATAGGTCCACCAATCAATTTAAACACATCCACTTGTGAAATTTGTTATTATCAAATTTTCTTGCAAAATCTGCATCAGCGAAAACAACAACTTGATTACTAATAAACAAAGAATCTTTTTTATTATCTTCCAATGAGCTTTTCCTAGATTGATTATGTATCTACTAGAAACAATTAAGACATTCAATAAATCTGGTCTAGTGCAAACTAAACAAAACATTAAGCTACCAACAACATCAGAGTGAGGAGCACATGCGATCACCTTCCTCTTCTTCAATGCTTGGTGATTGTGCAGTATATAATCTCAAGTAAGCAGCTAAAGGGGTAGAAATAGGCTTAGCATGATTCATGTCAAAATTTGCAAATTTTTCTGCACATAATTTCTTTGAGATAGATATAATTTACCAACACTATCTCTTTTAATTTTGATCCCCAAAATTCTCTCTCTTCACCTACCACTCTAAAATGTTGATATCATACATATTATTTTCAGCTATCTACATATGGTCAACATAAATCACTACATAAAAGATTGGATCATTAGAAAGCTTCTTAAAGTAAACACACCAATCATATTGGCTATGAGTAAATCTTTGCTTGTTTGTAAATAAATCAAAGAACTTGTACCATTGCCCAAGGAAACATTTAAACCACATAATGGTTTTCTTTAACTTACACATATGATCTTCTTTTCCTTTGACCTTAAATCCTTAGGTTGTTGCATATAAATTTCCTTTCTAATTCTCTATGCAAAAAGGTCATCGTTAATATTAACTTGTTCTAATTCAAGATTAAATAATATCAATAAAGTACAAATGAAAGTGTGCCTAGCAATTGGAGAATAAATTTATATGAAATCAATCCCCTCCCTTTGTGTAAAACCTATGGCCATTAATCTTGTTTTAAAAATGATAGAGAAATTACTAATACAATCTTTCTTCTTGAATATCCATTTGCGACCGGTTGCCCTTTTTTTCCTTTGGGTAGTTTAACAAGCTCCCTATAGTTATTCTTGTTAAGAGAATGCATCTCATCTTGCATGGCTACTTTTCACTTAATTGTGTTAACATCTTTGATAACCTCTTTGAAGGTTGTTGGCTTCATAGTTTGAAATCTTATATTGCGTCAGGGCAAAATAGTTGAAATGTATCATTCTGGTAAATCACCAAAACTCGATACCGCTCGACACCAAGGTTCATAATCTTGAGTTGTGCCGTAGTTTCGGTCTATAACCGGAAGGATACTTTTCTAGTGTCATGCCAACACTCTGATACGTATGTCAGTGATAGATTGAAAGCTGAAGGAGGAAGGAGATTAATTAAAGGAAAGAAACATTGCCTCTTCTAGTAGTATTGAGTTTCGATAATTTACCGGATATGTTTCAACTGTCTCAACCGACAATGTTTGTTCACTCTATATCTTCATTTTGACACGGAGTGTTGAGAGTTGTGTAATGTTGGGAAATACCTTCACATTGATTTAACTTCTTATATTGAAGTATATTCACCACCATTATCTATGAAATTTCTCAATTATTTAACCTATTGTTTTACAGTAATTTTTTTTAATTTTTTAAAGCCTCAAACACATGATATTTGTACTTCATTGCGTAAAAAATGGCAGTCCGGTGCATGAAACTCCTGATAATGCAGGGTCCGGGGAAGGATCTATTATATGCAGTTTTACTCTGTTTTTTTTTTTACTAGAGGCCGTTTTCGAGATTTGTACTTCATTGTGTAAATGCAACTTTTTGAGAATCATTATCAATAAAGAAACAAAGTAACTAATTTGCCCTTTGTAATCAAGAATTCACATAATCAAGAATTCCATTAGTGGAATATGATGCAGTTAGAAAAGAAACATGATGATATACAAGAATAAGTCACAATGCTCATAAATCTAGCTTTCAAAATTTTATACCTCTAAGGAGCTTAGCCTTGTTCCACCTTGCCTTGCTTGCTAATATGCTCTAAGTTGCATATATTGTGATTGTAACTTGACTTGTCATTGTAATTCTTAGAAGCTCATAAAGTTTACTAATGTATTACCTCTTGTTACCATAAGATTGCCTTTTAATACCTTAGTTTGTCATTTTCTGCAATAACCTTGTACATTAGAGTCTAAGTTCTCCCAAGGAAATTATTTTTTTATATCAAAATCATATCTCACATCTATGAAAGTTTTGATTATTCGATCAAACATATTAAATTGTCTATCACCAATTGTGTCGCATGATATTATTTCACATGATAACAATCTCTCAAAAATTGACTTACATGTACTAAACCAATTCTTATTAGCATAAATATGGTAGGATCATAAGTGTTTGAAAAATGGTTAGTTCCAAGAGAAGTTACCTTTTTGGTTTTGATTAAAATGTTTTGATAATAGTAGTCTTATTCTACATTTTATTCGATTGGCTTTGAGTTTCCAATACTCTTTCTTTATAGATCCTTGTTTCTTATAGTAGTAGCACTTGACATTCATCACAATTTTAGATTTGATCTAGATCGACTTTGATAGTTAGGTTCTTGCTTATTTTTGTATCTTTCAAATAAACCTTCAAGTTGATTCTCCCCATTGTTGGAATTCCTGTTTAGTTCTTCTAACAACAAAGTGAAGAGACAACATCCAAATCTAGTTGTAATAATTTTGTCCAAATTTGACTTAGAGACCTTTACTTAGCAACATTATAAAGAATTTGAACAAGGCAAAGTTGAATGGTACTTGGAACATGAAGATCTAGATCCTCTCAACTGACATTTGATACAATGGGTTTGCTTCTGTTCCTTTCAAAACTTATCAAGCATTAAATAAACACTTTAATTTGCTAAAAGTTTATTGATTTTCCTCTCAAATTTCTCCACCGTAAACTTGGCTATAGAAACTTGGATAACATGGTCAGAGACAATCTAACCAACCAAGTTGTGATACACTATTATACCATGAGGGTTTGAGAAGAAACTAATAATATAATTGCACAAGAAAAAGACAATTGTTAAATTTATGTAGTCCACTTTCAAAATGAGTTATGCCCATGGAGTAAGCGCAATAGTTTTACTAGTAACCAAGAGTAGAAAAACACACTCATAAACTTTGTACTTTGTTAAAGGTCTATTTATTGTTCTTAATCAAGTCTTTTTTGTCTTCTTATTTCTTGTTTGATGTGCACATTTGTCATAGTTTCACATTGCCTAATTGAAGAATTTATTGGTCGTCTAAGCACATGTCGGTATCATCTTAAACGTGTCTTCCAAAGTTTTCTCTCAATAAGTGTAACCCTGATTTTTTCTTTAATATTTTTATTTCTTATTCTATATATCCTTGTATGTTTGATATCCACCTCAACATCCTCATGCTCATGTGCTTGAGTCATAACCCAACATTCAACTCCATATAACATAGCAGGTCTAACCGTCGTTTTGTAAATCTTTCCTTTAAGTCTTAAAAGTGCTTTATGATCATAATGAGCACTTGATTTTCTCCTTCATTTCAACCATCACATTTATATTCTATGTAAAACAACTCTCAATTCCCCATCCTCTTAAAAAATGATTTAAATACTTAAAAATCTTAATTATAGATAACTCATCATCTCTTATCTTAATAATTCTTTTATTATGTCAATACTACTAAACTTAAATTTCATATATTCTGTCTTTACTCTAAATATTTATTTCTTATCATATTTATTATTACTCTCACATCTACCTTACCTCTTAATTCTTCTACAATTCTCTGCTCCTTCACTCAGTTCCAACATTTAGCTCAATATAACATAGCAGGTCTAACCACCATTTTATAGAACTTTACTTTAAGTCTTTTTACAATCACAATGAGCAATTAACGCTCTCCTCTATTTCAACCATTGATTAAAATTTCGTTCTGTGTCGCCCTGCACGGATGATTTTTACCGTTCCTCTAGGGAACCAAAATCGGCACCAGACACGCGGGAGTTTTGAGTGCGCGTCGCGAGCCCAAAGCATCCCGAATGCGTTGTCGGAAGCTTCCGGTGCCGCCGGAGGTGTTGTGGGGTGTCTGACGCGTTGCAAGCGCCTGAAGCGTCGCGACGCGATCTTCTGGCGGAGCCAAAAGCATAGCGAGACGCTTCCGGCGCCGCCGAAGAATCGCCGGATGGCTCCGGAGCCACTGGAGGCGTCGTCGGATGCCTCCGGCGCTGCCAGAGGTGTGCGGGGCGCCGAAGGCGCAGCGAGTGCGGGCGTGAGCGCGCATTGCAGCGTGTCGTGGGTGTGCGTCATAGGTGCACTGTGCAAACCATTTCCAAGTGTGATATTTTAAAGAGCTTTTCGTAAACTGTAAACCCTAATTAAATTATCTCAATAAAATATAAAAAATATATTTAATTTTTTTTAAAAATAATAAATTTTATTAAATAATATTCTAAAATTGTTTTACTGTTTAAATTTTATTTAAAAATTCAAAAAAATCCTTAAAAAATTTATAAAAATTCTAACAAATTATATTTATATTCTGATATTTTTTTAATTATTTTGTTTTTTACTGTTTTAATAGTTAATTAATATTTTAATTTTTTATCTTTTTAAATATATATTATTTAAATTAATAATTAATTAAATGAATAAATAATTAATTTATATAATTATTATATATAAAATAATATCTTTGTATTAATTTATATAATTATAATTATTTAATTTGGGTTTTGAGAACTATAGAGGTTACCCAAGTAAAATGTTACCAGAACCAAGATAATATATTATGATGTATTAAGTTTAATTCGAATTATTGATAGATCAATTTACTTTAGAAAACTATATGTAATTATTTTTCTAACAATATTAAATTGTTTAATAATGAAGAACTTATATAAAATCAATATACAACTTTTTTTTAAATTATATACAATAAATATATTTATCTAATAATTACTATATATAAATAAAAAAATACCGAAACCGTATCGGCACGGCACGGTACGATACCGAAACCATATCATTCTGGTGTAGGACCGAAACCTTAGCACAGGTCGAAATTTTAAATCTTGATTTCAACCATCCCACTTATATTCTATATAAGACAACTCGCAATTCTCCCATTTTTTTTTACAAAATTGATCCTAAATACTTAAAAGTCTCTTATAGATAACTCATTATCTCTTATCTTAACAATTAGCTCATTACGTTAATATTACTAAACTTAAATTGCATATACTCTTTACTCTTCTAATATTTTCATTTCTTATCTTATCTATCCTTGTCTGCATATCTACCTTAACATCCTCATCTCTACAACTCTCATATTTTGCTCATGTGCTTGAGTCATAGTTCAACATTTAGCTCCATATAACATGATAGGCCAGACCTCTGCTTTGTAAAACTTTTCTTTAAGTCTTAGATGTACTTTACGATCACAATAAGCACTTAATGCTCTCCTCCACTTCAACCATCCTACTTGTATTTTTTGCAAGGCATATCTCAATTCCCCCATCTTTTTTCAAAAATGATCCTAAATACTTAAAAGTCTTAGTTATAAATAACTTGTCATCTCTTATCTTAACAATTGTCTCATTACGTCAATATTACTAAACTTAAATTTCATATATTCTGTCTTTACTCTCCTAAGCCTAAAACCTTTCACTTCTAGTATTTCCAGCCAAGATTCGAATTTAGCATTTTCTTCATGTATCTCATTTACCAAAACAATATCATCTGCAAATAACCGTGCATGATTAGTGTAAAAAGATGGTGACTTAGAGTTGATCTTTGATGTAACCCTATCTTTATAGGAAACGCTTTAGTTGATCCACTTGAAGTCATCACTCTTATCATTATAGCATCATACATATCCATAATTAGTTATGCTAATACATCACTTTTCTAGAATTCTCCATATAATTTCCCTTAGGACTCTAAGTTTTTTCTAGGTCGATGAATACCATATATAAGTGTGACTTATATTCCCACTAGAGACAAATAAGATTACCTAGAGGATCGATAGTGCACTTTTTTTTTGACAGATACGAGAGACACAATAGCACATATTCTTCAAATGTGCTCCTATTGCGGAGTTATGGAGACGGATCAGAGACTAGCTTCATCTGTGACCGGAGATGACCACCTATCAATGGATGATGAGAGTCTTTGAGAGACTCTATCATGGGAGTCGATTGTTAACAATCGCTTGTCATTTTTCTTTGCCATCTATGATTCATTTTGTTTGGAAGTATAGAAATTGTAGCTTCTTTGGTGAGGGTTTGTTAGATACAGAGAGGATCTTCAAGAATGTGCAACTTCATATATATCGGTCATTCGGTGTTTACTCTAATCTGGGTAACTCCTAAATGGCCGGTTATTGTAATCTTGGTTTGAGCTATACTAAATTTTTACTTATCCAAAAAAAAAAGTGTGGCTTTTGTTCCTCATAATTTTCAATTAGTTGTCTGAGAAGATGTATAACTTCTTTATTTTATAGGAAAGTAATAAATTCTCAAATATGCCTCCTTATTGATTTAAAATGATTGTCATACAAAGTAAATCATTGTATCTAGATTGCTAATTTTCCGTTTCATTTCAGAGAACACATACAATAATCAGCTTGAATTGGTATCAACATAGTTGTACGTGTTTTTTTTTACTGATCTCATACTTTCATAGCCTTTTAAAAGGATTTGAATTTAATTGTCATGTTTAATAGGAAATAAGATAATCAACAAGAAAAATTCCTCATATCCAAGATTCAGTAGGCATCTTGATTATTTTTTGTCATATTCTTGATGCATATGCTTTCTTGGGAGAATCTTAAACTTTTATTTGTATTAATTAAATATGAAATTTCAACTTTAAAAAAATTACAGGTTTCAGTTATGCGAACAACTGTGGAGGAGAACAGGAAATTCGCTAGGTTCATAGCTGATAAAATCAACAAGTTATCATCACGAGTATGCATATGCTTACCACAAAAAGGTGTGTCTGCTCTAGATGCAATTGGGAAGCCATTTTATGATCCTGATGCCACAACTGCTCTGATAAATGAATTACAGGAACTTGTTGAGAAAAATGAAGAACGACAGGTTGTACTGAAAGTATTATTTTTCCCTTTTAATACCTGTTAAAGTTTGGTGTCTGACATACAACCAATTGTTTCTATGCAGGTGAAGGTGTATCCATACCATATTAATGATTCTGAATTTGCAGATGCATTGGTTGACTCTTTTTTGGAGATTTTCCCTAGAAGTAGAACACCACGACAAAGTGCAAAGAAACTAGATAGCCATAGTTTGAAAATGGACACCATGAACTTAATGAATTATACAGGTGCACAAACCATTTGGCGAGCTCCAATGGAGTTCCCTGATGCAAAACCAGGTTCTGTACTTTTTTCTGTTCTCAACTCCCATATGCACCATGTGTAAAAAACATATATTTAAATGGACAATAGTTAGTTTCCAAAGTTTACTGACCTACTGGAAGTCTAGGTTAGGTGTTAGGTAACATGATGATGTTGCACAAGCTAATAAGTTAAAATCCCACCTGATTGACTAATTTGAGGTTCATTCCTTCTTTTCTCCTTCAAAAAAAAAAGAAAGAAAAAAAGGAAAAAGTTACTGGACTATGAACCATGTATATTCTTCTATTAGCTTAACGTAGTTTTTTGTGCCTCATATAACTTAGATCATCAATATCACTGGATATTTTGTTCATTCGATCATTGCAATATATTGTTCTATTATGTATTTAGTGAGTATTTTCATCTTTATCACATTGACCTTTACAAAAGAATATTTCAGTATCATTTTCTGTGTAATTTCTGAGGGTATGGATATTACTAGAAATATAGATTTACCTAATTTAGTGGCATACATGAATCATATAGCTGACTCAAAATAGCTGAGATTCATGGGTAGTTGTAGTAACTTCTCAGAATAAATTGCAACAATTTGGTACTTCAACAAATACATCTTTTCCTAGTACTTTTAAGGTGAAATATAATTTGAAGATGAGATGAAGACTTATATTAAATGAGTAGTTTCAATTCAGTTTATTTACTGCAAATATTATAAAGTTATAAAGCAGTGCAAACAGAAGGTGATTGCTTAGAAGTGAATCCTTACGGTCGACATGTACTAGGTAAATAAAGAAGTCTTGGAGATATGAGATCTCTTGGCATGGTATGCACTTAGCCCGGGTATCGCTGAAATTAGAGCAGTGTTCGAAATATTGCCCTAGGCGGCCGCCTAGGCGCTGTGTGGCGGCAGAACGCGCCGGAAACTAGCCAGGCGGGTGACCTAGGCGGCGGGCCGCCTAGGCGGTCCTCGACGGCCCTCACTGGGCTTCGGTGGCCCTCACGAGCTTAGGCGAGTTCGGCGGGCCTCGGTATTTTTGGTATATTTTTAGGCTTTTAATACTAAATCCTAATTTGCACAAGATTCTTCGACTTCTCTCATCGCCGGCTCTTCATCTTCTCTCATCGTGGCTTCGGCTTCGTCGCTTCAGGTAAGTTTTTATTTTTGTTTCTCCTCATGATTCATCATCGTGGCAACTCTCCAATGGCGCCAAACGTGTCGCAGAGTGTCCAACGCCGCTGGGAGCATCGCCGGACGCGCCAGACGCTTCCAGCGGCGCCGAATGCCTCCCGCGAGGCGTCCGGTGGCGTCCGCACCATCGCCGCGAGTTTTCCCATTTTGTTATTGTGCATAATTTTTTTTAGGATTTAATAAAATAAAACAATTCCTAATCGGAATAATTTCAATAATAGGATTCATAAAATCTAATTAAATTATCCTAATTATATATATTTAAAATTTTAATTTTTTAATTTTTATAATAAATATTATTAATTTATATAAAATAAATTTAAATATATAAAAATTCTAATAAACATAATTAATTTATATAATCAGATTTAAATATATAAATAATATATTTAAAATTAAAATTTTCTAATAAATATTATCATTTATCAGATTTAAAAATATAAAAATTATATTTAAAATTTAAAAAATTCTAATACATATTAATATTATTAATTTATATAAATCAGATTTTTAAATTATATATATATAAATCAGTTTTAAAAATATAAAAATTAAATTAAAATTAAAAAATTTCCAATAAATATTATTAATTTATATAAACAAATTTAAAAATATAAAAAAATATATTTAATATATATATTTTTAATAAATATCTAATAAATTTTATTAATTAGATTAAGATATATAAAAAAATATTCTCAGACTTGTTAATGTTATATTTTGTATCGTATGGTATAATTTAATTTTATTATCATATTATGTTGTTATATATAATTTTTTCAGGTTATCTGTTATTATAATGGCAAGCAATCCATCTTTGACAGCGTTTGTCACTCAACCCGAATCTGGGATTCTTAGAAGAAAGTCAAATGATATCGGATTGGACTTTGGGATATTGGTTGATCCTAAGAATCTCGACAAAATTAAATGCAAGTTCTGTGGAAAAATAATGTCGGGGGGTGTATAGGATCAAGAAACACATTGGAAATATACCTGGAAATGTATTTGGTTATCGAAAAGCATCTCAAGAAGACAAAAATAAGTGCAAACAGATTATTTTAGAAGGGAGAAACAGAAAGAAGAACAAAATAATGGAAGAACAAAGTTGTAGAGTAGAGGTAGCTATTTCTCTAGACGAAGAAGAAGGTCTTGAAATTGAAGGGATTGATGGAATTAAAAAACCTCTTCCACTTGGCCCCATGGATAGATATGCATCAGTAATTGCTCCATAAAATGTAGGTTCAAGTGGGAGTAAAGTGGTTCGCCAAAAAAATATAAATGAAGCTCTTTTCAAAGATAGAACTCAACAAGTTCAACAATATGTTGGGAGATGGGTTTATGAAAATGGAATCTCATTCAATGCTGTTGATAATGATAGCTTTAAGCAACTAATGGAGGCAGTGGGTCAATTTAGACCAGGATTCAAGCCTCCAACTCAATATCAATTTAGGGAGCCACTGTTGAAAGCCGAAGTTGAAAGAACAAAACAATTGCTGAAGAAACATGAAGAAGAATGGGCAAAGAATGAGTGCTCGCTCATGACAGATGCATGGAGTAATAGAAAAAGAAGAAGCATCTTAAATTTGTGTGTTAATTGTAAGGAGGGTACTATATTTTTAGAGTAGGAGTCTTCAGACGAGGCGCATACACCTGAACTTATTTTTGAGTATGTTGACAAGTGTGTTGAACAAGTAGGAGCTCAGAATATTGTTCAGATTGTAACAGACAATGCCACCAACAATATGGCTACAGTTAAATTGATGAGAGAAAAGTGACCTGGGATTTTTTGGAGTTCATGTGCAACTCACACGGTTAATCTCATGTTTGAAAGTATTGACAAACTTCCATGATATAAAAAGGTTATTGAGCAAGCCAAGTCTTTTACCATTTTCATCTATGCTCACCATAAGACTTTGTCATTGATGAGAAGTTTTACAAAGAAGATAGATATAGTCCGACCAGAAGTTACCAGGCTTGCATCAAATTTCCTCACATTGCAAAGTTTGATTGAAAAAAAAGCTAGTTTAAGGGTCATGTTTACAAGTGATACGTAGGAAAAATGTAAATGGTTAAAAACTAACAAAGGAAAATTGGCTTACTTTATAGTGATGAGCATGAGTTTTTGGAATGGTGTAACACTTTGTTTGAAAATATTTGCTCCTTTGGTAAAAGTTCTTCAATTGGTAGATGGAGATAGAAAGTCATCGATGGGGTTTCTGTATGGGGAGCTTCTTCAAGCTAAAGAAGATATCAAGGTGGCTCTAAACAACATGGAACCAAACTATCAGCCTATTATAGTCATTATTGAGTCAAAAATGAAAGATATACTTGATACACCATTGCATACCACTGCCTTTTTGTTGAATCCTTATTTTTACTATAAAGATAGTTTTATTGCTCTTTATGAGTAGGTCGCGACGGGGATTTTTGAATGTATGAAAATTTTGCATGCCAATGAGTTAGATCTACAAGATACAATTATTAATAAGGAATTTGCAAAATATAGAGATAAGACTAGGTTATTTGGAAAAACATTGGCAGCAAAGCATGTGAAAAAAATGATGATATATTTGATCCATGTGCATGGTGGAGTACATACGGTGCTCACACGCCCAACTTGCTAAGGGTGGCATTGAGGATACTTTCATTAACTACAAGTTCATCTGGGTGTGAAAGAAATTGGAGTACATTTGAAGGAGTAAGTTTTAAACTTTCAGTCTTTAATTAGATTAGGTATAATTTTTAACATTTATATTCATATACTAACTATAATATTTATTTTCTCTTTTTTTTTAGATTCATACAAAGAAAAGAAATAGGTTGGATATCAATAGGTTGAACAATCTAGTATTTGTCCAATTTAATGTTAGATTGTTGAACAAACAAAAAAAAAAAAAAAAAAGGAATGGTGATGTCCTTGCAAAAGATGCTTCAAATGCACAAGGTTGGATTGTGGATGGTGGAAAAGATGATTCCAGGCTCACTTGGCAAATGGTTGATAAAGCAAGTGGAGTAGATAAAAATCTACAACCCGAAGAAGCTCTAGAGGGAGAGAACTTCATGAAGATGATTTTGCATCCGAAGAAGAAGAGGATCACAATAATGATATTGAGTTTGTGTCCGATGAAGACCAAGTTATTGAAAATTATGGAGAAGAAGAAGTAGAATAAATATGAGTCTATGAGATATTATTAGTTGTGTAATTTTGAACTCATTTTGTTATGCATGATTTATGTTATTTTGTTAATGCATGATTTATGTTATTCAACAATTATATTTTGCTTAGTGGTTCACAATGATGTAATCTTGATTTGAACTCTTGCTACTATTTTGATATTTTCTAATGTTTTTCACCACTAAAGTTGTTTTAGCTTATAGCAAGGTTTTAAAATTCGAGTTGGATATTTGTTCTACTGTTTACTACATAATCTATGATGACTTACTACATGTTCTACTGTTCAATTGTTTCTTTTGCTCATATTTACTGAGTCTATTATATTTCCTTTGCACAAAATTGTTAGTTTTCTTTTCTAACTTTTTATTTTTGGTATCTTGAGCTCATCGTATTTGTCCTGTATTATAATTATAAAATTAAAATAAATTTATTGTAACAATAATTTAGAAACACATCACTCATATAAATTTAGAAACACATGAACTTCTATGTGCTAGCCTAGGCGTTGGTCTAGCCCATAACTAACGCCTAGCAAATTTTAGAACCTTGAATTAGAGTAACATTTGACTATTGAAGAAGGTTTAGTGGACTAATGAATCCGAAACCACACAGTTGTTGTTTGGAAGGATTTAGAGTAGAAGAGTCGTTTATACTGGTCATAAGTTGATTATGTGGACTCGGCAATCGACTTGGACTAGAATGCCAATAAACAAAATATTTCGTGGATGCAATCGATTAGTGCATAAATATTGATTGATGATATATTAGCAGTCAACTGCTAACAAAGTCAATGGACGATGTGGACAACCGAAGTAGATGATTCGGTCGTGATTTTATCTAGTTTAATCTCTTGATGGTAACCAAGTAGTCGACTGATGAACCAATTAGATGAAGAAGAGGTTGTAGGATCACTGCGCTTGGGGGGTGGGGGGTGGAATAACGCTCGTGGCTGTCACGTTCGTTTAAAACACGATCGAATAAAAAGCAGCGGAATAAAGATAGAAGAGAAAGATAAACAACGTTAACATAACGCCTAGTTTTACTTGGTTTGGAGCCTGTGATGACTCCTACTCCAAGGTCCGCACATGAGAGTGCTTCGTTGGGCAATCACTAATCATTCGGAAAGTTACAAAAACAATTACAATTTGAGTCCAAGTAACTTTACCAATAAAAGAAATACCAACAACTTTAGCGTAGTCGTCGTCAGAGTAGCGTTTGGGCGTTGTAAAGTCGTTTCCGAAGTAGCGCGCAAGAGCGGAAGTTCGAATAGTTGTGTTTGAGCTGCTTGCCGAATCCTTTTTTTATAGCTTCATTCGGGCGCCTGGATCCCTCCCGGGCACCCTCACAGGGCTGACGTGGCAGTGCCTCATCGAAACTTCATCTGGCAAAACTCATCCATCTTTGAGCGCCTAGACTGATCTGGGCGCCTGGACTAGTGACATGGGTCGACCAGTCGAAACATGCCACTGTAGGAAAAAGATTGATTTTGGCTAGTCCGAGCGTCTGGAGCAACTCCAGGCGCTTGGACCATCCGGGTGCCTAGCCAGGCACCCACCCGGGGCACTCCCTCGTCACAGCTTACCCGTGCCTTTAGAGTAACTCTGGGCACCCGGACAAGCTTCGAGCGCCTGGAGCCTTATTTTCCCGCCAACTTATGCTTTCAGCCACCTGCACCACAGAGTTAGAAAGACAAGCAATAACATGTAAAGTAAAGTGGTTTTCGATAGTCTTCGGACTGTCCGGTCCTGACTTTGGGTTTCGCTGAAACTCTAGGTCGGACTGATGCCTATTGTTCCCTCTTCGGGGAACGCGTCCTCACCTACATCTCTTAGGAGATATTATCTTTTACTAGACCGGTCCTCCCGACTGTCTGAATTTTGTTCAGCATCCGAGACCCCGTGACTTTCACCTAGTGTCCTCGACCCTAGGATTTCCCGCTTGGTGTCCACGACCCCAGAACTTTCACCTAGTGTCCTCGACCCTAGGATTTCACCCGACGTCCTCGACATGCTAAGACTTTGTCCAATCCCACGGACCAGACTTCATTGCCTAACCGCAGGTAGGACTTTCCACATTTTGCCTAGCCTCAATTAGGACTTTTCCTAAGCCTAAGATCACTTAGGATTTTCCTACACGCTTAGTTCAACTCGTTAGATCACAACACAGCTTAAAGAAAATGTTGTAGGGTTAAAGAAAATGTTACAGCTGAGGCATGTTATTGCAAAGGAGGTCTCTAATTTTGGACACAATGCTAGAGATTCTGCTGGTAGACCAATTGTGAATGCAAGCTCTAGCTCTATGGTGATGAAATTGTGATAATAGGTAGCAAGGATTGCAGAGAGGTTGCCTCATCAAAGGAGTTGAGAAGGTGAAGTTTGGTTATTGCTTGCTCATTTAGAGTGTGGAACAAAATATGTGGATCACAAATGAACATTGCATGAGGACAATCACTGTCACATCTGGTGGTGTGGTAGTTAATGCTGCAAACAAAAGGTCAGAAGTTGAGAAGGATCTTGGATCTAGGAGATGTAGTGCCCAAATTTTATTAAGCCTTGTGTCCAATATGAAGTGTTTGGACTGGAATCACAAGTCACGAAGACCGTCAACACAAATGTAGCCCAAATATGTATTGATCAGTGATGGAGAGGAGATAGACTGTGAATGTAATGTTGCAAATGTGAGAAGTTTTTTCCGTGTGCCCAGAAAGGCATCACAACAACACAGGGTACTCATGAAGAAATCTCATTCAAGCCCATGAAGGGAGGCCTGGAGTTGTATCACATAGGGTATGCACAAAGGAGTTTCAACATGCGAAGAATCTCACAACATGGAGGTGAGGTTTGCATGGGGTGTTTGTGTGGGGTGCTTGCATGGAGGAGAGACTTACATCGATAGGTACTCTCAAGAGGAGACATCTCTATGTAAAGGACAGTTGATTCAGAGGTGGGACTTATGATGTGATGTCAAAGGGGATTGTGATTTCATGACAAAAGAACAATACAATGATGTGAGATAGTGAAGGGATTGAGAGATAAAGGCAGGCAACAAGCAACTACAATGTTGTCAGCAGTGGTCATACCCAAAAGGGAATGTCTCTTTTGAGAACCCTAGTTACAATGAGTGCTTTGAACCATTTTAGGTTTAGGGAAGGAAATATTCTACTGCATATTTGTAGTGGAATAATTACTTGTATATGCAGGACTCAATATTGAAACCCTAGACCTAAATACCAATAAGGACTGAACTCATTATAATGATAACCTCATTATGCAATACTCTGAACAGCATACTTTGCCCAAGTACATGAGTAAGTTGCAAGAATTACTCCAATCAGATTGCTCTTGCAAACTAATTCCACGTTTATGAACGCAGCAATCATCTTTTACACTCTAATAAGTGATGTTAGGTTTCTAGTTCTTATCAAAAGATTATTAGCCATCATAAGAACATCTAGCTTTTATGTTTTATGTCTTTGTTAGTAGGACTTAGCATACAACCCTCCCATATCGTGTGTTGTGTGGAAAATATTGTCAAATGAGCCGCACTCATTTATGAAAAGTGAGGGGACAAGAAGCATAGGAGACTAAACAAAAGGAAAAAGAAACGTACGGGCTGTGAGCTTTGTGGCTCATACCATGGATTAAAATATCATGTCGAGCCGGTCAAGACATGCAAATATTTCATTCCGCCTACCGACTGACACCGGCACAACATGACACCATACCGTAGCTATGGAGGCATCGTGTGAACCCCCACAGTCGCCGCAGAAGGCTCGTGTATGTCAATTATCTCAATCAACTCTTAACTATGATAGAGATAATTCAAAGAAGCTTAATTAAACCCTAATAAAACTATCTAATTAATTATATATTTTATTTATTTTAATTCTAAAAATATATAATAAAATTAGTATTTTATTTATTTATTTATTTATCTCTATATTTTTTTAAAAAAATATTTTTATATAATTTTTATTTTAAAATATTTATATTAAATATTTAATTTTAAGTTAATATATTTTATATTAAAAAAATGCAGAAACCATATCGACACGATATGATACGGTGCCGAAACCGTAGCATTTTGTTCATAGACCGAAACTTTGATACGACTCAAAATTTTAAACCATGGATTAGAGTGAGGTAAAGGAGTCAACTAACATTGGGTAAATGTCACATGGGTAAGGATAGGTATGTTTGGAACTACTTGCATTGCTTTTATTGGAAAGTAAAAAGAAGGTGAGGCTTTTTATAGTGATTGGAACTGTGAAAGCAGAGAGGATTGTAGCTTGAGTTGGGTGATCATAGAGAAATTAGGATGATTAAATTGTACCTCATACATCTATATTTAAAAAACATATTAACTTATTATATATTTCATATTAGTTGACTTTATTATTATCTTAACCTCTACTAATTAATAAATTTCTTAAATATAATATTTATGAATTTTAATAATGACTACAATTACAATGATTTTATATATTAATTTGAGCTATTAATATTAATATTTATACAAATATCATAATTGTTGTAGTTAAGGTCTAGGTTTCAAGTTGGGTCTAAGTTTAGTTTTTTACAAGAATGAGTGAGTTTGTTGATGGGTATTGTATCAGTGATGAATTAAAGATGGAATAAGAAAAATGATAAAGAAGAAAGACAATTATATTTATAAGCAAGGTTAGGATAACATTTCATGGCGAACTTTCTATCCCATCTTGAATGATACAAGTCTAACATTGGTTGTAGTGACACATGCTATAAAATAATAACAAACATTAATTGAATTCATCTTGATGTGTGTTACCAAGGGGTGTAGGGTGTCACTATAGTCAACATAAGTGACGTAGAAGAGATTTCTTGTGTTAATTACTCTCATTTTTTTTTGGTAATTTACTGAAATTATATATTTTGATTGCATTGCTCAATACGATACAGATTTCAAGCCATGGTTGTTGTAAATGTATTTAATATTAGTTATAAATAACTTAAATTCTACTATATTAACAAATCCAGTAAACAACAATAACAATTAAGTATTTATCCACTAAGTGGGATTGACTATATGAATCCTCCCATCCCATTGAGCTTGACCACTATATCCTCATTTATATTTAAATGAATTTTAGCTTACTAAGTCTTCTCTAGTCTTTCTCTTTTTTTATTAATGTGTATTTATCATAATCTCACATCACTTATTTAGGGCATTTATTAGATGCCTAACTATCTATCCATATCATCTTAAATACATCTTTCAAAGTTTTTTCTCAATAGGTGTAACCCCGAATTCCTTTAGTGTTCTCGTTACTTATCATGTCCATTCTCATATACTTGAAAATTCACCTTAACTTCCTTATTTCTACGGCTCTTTTCATTTGCTCATGCTCGCTCCATATCTTAACATTCAACTTCATATAATATACTAGGTTTAACAATCATTTTATAAAACTTCCCTTTAAACTATAGAGGCCTCTTACGATCACAAAGAATATTTAACACCCTCCTCCATTTTAATAATCTTGCTTGTATCCTATATAAATATCTCTATTAACCCCTTTATCCTTTTGTAAAAAATAATGATATATATTTAAAGCTCTTAGTTAGAGGTAACTGTCATTTCCAGTTTAACAATTGTGTTGCTATGTTTAATACTACTAAATTTAAATTCCACACGTATTATCTTTACTTTACTAAACTTAAAACCTTTTATTTTTAGTGTTTTTTTTTGCTATGATTCAAGTCTAACATTTGCTCTTCTTGTCTCATCATCCAAAACAATATCATCTACAAATAATATGTATCATGATAATGTGTCTTGGATGTGTGAGTTAGTAGTCATATAAAAAGGTATGGACTTAGATTTGATCTTTCATATAACCTTATTAAAACACTTCAGTTAGTAGTTTCCATTCCTGTCACATCTATATCGTACACTTAATTTTTTTCAATGTATGCTACACAAACATTTATTTTTTCTAGGACACTATCATATATTTTTTCTAGGTCAATAAATACTGTGTAAGTATTGTTTCTTTTTCTAATACCTTTTAATAGGTCATTTGAGAAGATGTATAAGTCATATTATAGACCTTTCAAACATGAATGCAAATTGAATTTCGATGTCCTTGGTCTTCTTAATTTTTTTCTATCATTTTTGTTCTAAAGTTTCATGGTATGACTTATTAGTTTAATGTCCTATAATTGACAAAAATTTTATAAGTCTACTTTGTTTTTATATAAAAGGGCTAGAGTACTTACCCTTCACTAATAAGATTTTTTTTTTAATATTAGGTTGAATAATTTTGTAAGTCATTTAATACCCTACTTTTCGAAGCATTTCTATACCTCTATTAGAATATGATCCAATCCAACCACTTTCTCACTTTGCATCTCATTTGATGTCCTTTTTACTTTTGAGGTTTGAGTTTTTAGATAAAAATATAAATTTCTATATTCCTGTGGCCTCCTTAAGTTTCCTAAGGGAAGATGGTCATCTAAACCTTCATTAAAAAAGTTGATGAAAATATTTCTACTATTGTTCCTTTATTTCCTCATCTTTCATTAGTACCTTTATTAGATTTATCTTTAATGCATTTTATTTAAATAAAATCTTTTGTTTTACTAACTATTCTATAAATGTCTTTTTTCCATACTTTTGTATCAAACCATTGAAACAAGCATTCGAAAACTTTATTCTTGACTTCACTCGTTGCTTTCTTGCTTACTACATACTTTTAAAAAAAAATTTCATTCATACAAGTGTACAAAAACTTATACATTGTTTGTTTCTTGCCACTTTCTCCTTTATTCCATCACTAAAATTTTTTATTTGGTGGTGCTCGTCCTCTTGATAAACTCTTAGCCATCGTTTTAAAATTTGATGTTATATTATTCCTCATAGTCGGGTCATCATGTATTTCTTTTAATACTTATGCTCCTACCCTCTTCTTAAAGAAACTTTGCTTCCAATCCTTTAACTTCTACTAATTGATCGTTAGAGCTATGACCGTTTTCTTTCAACTAATACTATGCTTGAGGCACGTATGTAACACCACTAACCTATATTGAGATGTTAAGTTTTCTCAAAGGATAACCTTATAATCATGATAAATTTTTCTATTCCTCTTCTTGACCATAAAAAAGTCAATTTATGACTTATTGTTTACACTTTTGAATGAAACTATTGTTGGATCGAAAGCGCTAAAGGGGGTGGGTGAATAGCGCTCGTGGCTTTCACTCGTTTCGGAATCGGAAAACTCGAGTAATAACGCAGCGGAAATAAAATAAACAATCACACAAGAACTCGAGGAGTTACTTAGTTCGGAGCCTGTGGCGACTCCTACTCCAAGGCCCGCGATCTTTGATCGCTTCCGGTGGGCAACAACTATAAGCTCGTAAATGTGTTTACAAGATAAAGTACAATGATTAAAAGAAGCGACTAAATTATACCAACGACAGTAGGAAAAACTGAAGATTCGGAGCTCCGGGTCGTCGATGTCAATTCGCAGCACTTCTAGGTCGTCTCGTTGGCAGCACGTTGAAGAAAGGAAGCTTAGAACTTGATTCATTGAATTCTGCCTCGAGACCATCTTTTATACTGTGCTGAAGGCGCCTCCAAGCCTGTCCAAGGCGCCTCGGGCCAAAGTCGCGTGGATCAGCACTGAACAGGTCACACCTTATCTGGTTTAACGCCTTGAGCCTCTTGGCGCCTTGAGCCTGGTCAGCGCCTCGGCTCCTCTGGACGGTGGCCGACTTGCAGGCGCCTCAAGCTCCGTGGGCGCCTCGCTATTCGAGGCTTAACTTTGGTTTTGTACTGCAAGATGTGTTAGTCCAAAACAATAACCTACAGCAAGACAAATATTAGCACATAAAATATAGTAAAAGCAGTAAATGACAGTCTCCGAGGTCAGGTTTGACTTGATTTCGGACGGAAACCTAAGTCGACCAGCGCTCTTATTCCCTACGGGGCGCGTCCACCTACTCCCTCGGAGAGATTACGATGCGGTCGGTCCTCGGACCACTGGACTTTCGCCTGGGTTACCACCCCAGGACCTAGGGTTCCGCCCTTTCTCCGTTTTGGGTTTTCTTCCTAGGTTACCACCCCTAGGACTTGTTGCCTCCCTTAGGGTTTTTCTCCACCTAGAGTTACCACCCCCTAGGACCTAAGGTTGCCCTCATTAGGTTTTTTCTTTCACCTAGGGTTACCACCCGTAGGACCTAGGGTTACCACTCTCTAGGGTTTTCACCTTGCCTAACGGTTAGGACTTTTGCCTAAGTATCACTTAGGACTTTCCTGCAAACTCCATGAACATATTAGATAACAAATAATCTTAACTTTGAATCTTTTTGCCATTATCAAAACTAAGGTTCGATCGTCGGATACTTCCCGCACCAACAATCTCCCCCTTTTTGATTATGGCAACCGAAATTCAAAGTTAAGAAAAAGGATGCAATAAAGAGAGGCATAACTAGCCTAAATTTAGCACAAGGAAAAAATAAGTTAGTCCAAGAGTTTTATAAATTTTGTAGAATGCTCCCCCTTAATAAAAGCTCTCCTTAAATTTTTAAATTTTCAAACTTTCTTTAATTTCCTTTTGAATTTCTTCTACTCTCCCCCTTTGCCATATATCAAAAATAAATAAGTAAGAATGATCAATGGCCTTAGCTTATTTTGAGAGACATAATTTTTCAAAAAAGTTTAGAGAGGGAAAAATAGAGGGTTAACCAAAATTTGATAAGCACTTAGCTTTTTTTGAATTAATAATCATTGTAGAACCTTTAGCTAAGTGAGAGAAAATTTTTTTGAAAACATAATTTTTTCGTTTAAAACTAGCTAAGATAAAATTATATTGACTTGAAAAGGTAACTTAGCTAATTTTTGATATCAAAACATTTAGTTAAACTTTGAACAAATACTTAGCAAATCTTGAAAAAGCTTTTTGGAAAGATATTTAGATTTGAAAGCCCTTTGAAAAATATTTAGCTACTAAAACTTGAAATGCTTTTGAAAGTACTTAGTTTTGAAAGGTACTTAGCCAAAATTTGTGCAAACTTAGGTTAAGTTTTGAAAGATTGAAACAAACGATTTTCGAAAGGCAAGTTTCGAAAATAGTAGGTTAAGTTTTGCAATTGGAGAGGCCTTTTTGAAAAAATATTTCGTAAAAATTTCAAAAGCCTTTTAAAAACCATTACTTTCGAGTAGCCTTTTTTAAAAGCTTTTAAAAAGTTGGGTTAACTTAAATTTTGAAATAAAATTCAAAAAGTCCTTTGATACGATGGCTATAGAAGTTGAAAATAAATTTTTAAGAAATTGAAAATCCTTAAAGGCAATGGAGGAGTTTAAAACCCTACTTTCCAAGCATGAGCTGAGTTTTTATCAATTACCTTTGGCAGGGTATCAGAGCCTTAAAGTTCAAGCTTAATAAATTTGAAAAAGAATAATAATTTTCGTTTTGAAAAATAGTTAAGTAATTTTTACTTTTGAAAAATATTAATGTTAATTAGATTTTGAAAAAGTATTAATTAATTAGATTTTGAGAAAGTATGTTTAGTTAATTAAGATTTGAAAAAGTGATTAAATTTTGAAAAATATTAAGTTAAAAAGTTAATTAAATTTTGAAAAATATTAAGTTAATTAAAATTTGAAAAAATATTAATTTAAAGTTAATTAAAATTTTGGAAAATATTTAAGTTAATTGAATTTTGAAAGAATATTAAATTAATTAAATTTGAAAAATATTAATTTTATTTAAATTTAATTTAATTGTAATTCAATTTAATTTTAATTTTAATTTAATTTTAATTTAATTTTGATTTAATTTAATTTTGATTCAATTTAAATTTATTTTTAATTAAATTAAATTTATTTTTAATTTAATTTAATTTAATTTAATTTAATTTTGATTTAATTTAATTTTAATTTAATTTAATTTAATTTAATTTTGATTTAATTTAATTTTAATTTAATTTTGATTTAATTTAAAGTTTTGTCCTTAGTCATCACACCCGATCTATATTTCTCAATCAGGGAATCTATAATTTTGTGAGATGGTTTAGGTTTAATTATAGGGTTTGGTTTAACTTTATGTTAGATTCAGGTTTAGCTTTGGGTTCAACAAATAGACATTCTTTGGATAAACTTCTGGGCTATGGTGAGTCACTTGGACATCATTAAAGTAACCATGCCTTCGAGGTTTTCCAAATAGTCCTATCCACTGAACTTAGTACAAAACCTTGGTCTAACTAGTTAAGATCCATAAAGGGTAATTTTGGTCAGTTCCACTTAGCCAAATGCACTAGGTCGAAGCCATATCTTCCTAGACATGCATAGACTAAGCTTCCCTAACGTACTATCATCCAATACTTCACCAGTACCGTGGGTCAAGTTAAACTTAGCCCTTTTTATTCTAGTCCTAATTACCCTGCCGTGTAGGTTGCGTTTAGTTACCCTGTCGGGTAGGTTCCTTTTTGGAGGTGTCAGCTATTCTGGAGCCATTATTGATTTTCCTTTAAATTTTAATTTAATTATTTATTAAATTAAATTAATTAATTTATTTGTTTAATTGAACTAATTTAATTATTTATTAAATTAAATTAATTAATTTATTTGTTTAATTGAACTAATTTAATTATTTATTAGTTAAAATAACTTTTCTTTTTGCTCCCCCTGGATCATAGCCTCGAAAAGGTCTATCAAGGTAATGTACTTTATCCTTGGGGACCCAGTATTGACCAAGTCCAACTTGATTGATCAGGTTGGACTTAGGTACCCATGCTTGGACTAGTTTACTATTTGGTTTGTTGACTACCGATAGGTAAGACCGATATTTCCTTCTAAATTTAAAACCTAGTCCAGTTCTATTGTAAACGGCTCTTTGAGTTTCAAGAATTAGGTCTAGGTTCTTGGGCCCCAAAGAAAACCGTTCTAGGGTAGTCTTCAAATCGTTGACTTGACTTCTCAGGTTGGAATTCTCTTCCTCAAGTTTTTGAACTTGAGTTGAGGTTCCAGTCTGAGCTAGGTCAGTCAATGATTCGGTATTAGTCACTTCTTTAAGGAGTGTTACCTCCTTTAGAAGCGACTTGATTCGAACTTTGGACTTAGCTACTTTATGCATTAAGTAATTGATGAAACTATATAAACGACTTTTACTTACAGAGGGGTTTGGCCCTTCGGAAACGGATGCGGATCCGTGGCTTCTCTCGGACTCGACTTCCGATTCGTCCTCGTTTTTGGTGTAGTCTCGGGTTGTCAATGCGAGGAGGCTTGCCTGCTCGACTTCTTCATCGTTGGATTCCTCGGAAGAAGATTCATCCCAAGTTACCTTCAGAGCCTTCTTCCTTCTTGGTTTCTTTGAGACCTTTTGATTCGGGCAGTTCGCCTTGATGTGCCCCTTCTGATTCATCCGTAGCAAGTCACCTCGAATTTGACCTTTGAGCTTGTTTGGGCTTCTTTGGTCTGGATGGCCTTTTTGACGTCCTTTTTGTTGAAGCCCTTCTTTTTGTAGAGTTTTTTTATCAGGTTGACGAATTCGCTTGTGAGATCGTTGTCGTCTTCCGAATCTTATTCCTCTTCTGATTCTTGTTTGATTCTACGTTTTGATTTTGACTCACGTGTTCTTCCTGTACCTGCAATCAAAGTCAACCCTTTCTCGGCCGGACGTGAGTTAGTCTGTTCATGAAGCTCAAACTCAGAAAATAATTCGTCTAACTTAATAGTAGAGAGGTCCTTAGAAACCTTGTAGGCATCTACCATGGATGCCCACAAGGTGTTCCTCGGAAAGGCGTTTAAGGAGTACCTTATGATATCCCGGTTATCTACCTTCTGTCCGATCGCATGGAGTCCATTTAGTGGTTCTTGAATTCGGGCGTAGAGCTGGCTAGCCGTCTCACCTTCCTGCATTTTCAGATTATACAATTTATTAAGTAACAGATCTCTTTTGCTTACCTTGGTGTCGGAGGTGCCCTCGTGGAGTTCGATCAGCTTCTCCCATAGCTCTTTTGCATTGGAGAACGGTCCAACTCTGTTGAGTTCCTTCTTGGCCAGTCCACACTGGAGTATGCAGGTAGCCTTTGCATTCGCCTCAACTTTCTTTATTAAGGATGCGTTATAGTTCTGGTATGACACTAATTTGCCTGAACCGTCTAGTGGGAGTTCAATTCCTGTCTTGGTGATCATCCAGACTTCGAACTGGGTTTGCAAGTATGCCTCCATCCTGCCCTTCCAGTACCCGAAATCGTCTCCGGTGAAGAGCGGTGGTCGAGCGGTGCTATAACCTTCTTGAAGTGCCATTTAATGAATATGCAAAAACACAATAGAAGAGATGTCCCAAGACTAGATCTTGGATTAGTAGTGCGGGAATAAGTTTAAAAAAATAACGAACTCGAGTGGTGTTGCACCGACTTCGAGTTAAAATCGATTCGAGGAAAAATAATTAGAATTTAGCTATTAAGCTAATTCTAATTAACTCCGTAAAAACTGAAAATATCACGAAAAAATTGCTTGAACGGTGGTTGCACCGATTCAAAGCGACGCCGCTCTGATACCAATTGTTGGATCGAAAGCGCTAGAGGGGGGTGAATAGCGCTCGTGGCTTTCACTCGTTTCGGAATCGCAAAACTTGAGTAATAATGCAGCGGAAATAAAATAAACAATCACACAAGAACTCGAGGAGTTACTTGGTTCGGAGCCTGTGGCGACTCCTACTCCAAGGCCCGCGATCTTTGATCGCTTCCGGTGGGCAACAACTATAAGCTCGTAAATGTGTTTACAAGATAAAGTACAATGATTAAAAGAAGCGACTAAATTATACCAACGACAGTAGGAAAAACTGAAGATTCGGAGCTCTGGGTCGTCGGTGTCAATTCGCAGCACTTCTAGGTCGTCTCGTTGGCAACACGTTGAAGAAAGGAAGCTTAGAACTTGATTCATTGAATTCTGCCTCGAGACCATCTTTTATACTGTGCTGAAGGCACCTCCAAGCCTGTCCAAGGCGCCTCCGGGCCGTCGAGTCGCACGCATGGATCAGCACAGAACAGGTCGCACCTTATCTGATTTAAGGCGCCTTCAAGCCTCTTCAAGGCGCCTTCAAGCCTCTTCAAGGCGCCTTCAAGCCTTGGTCCAAGGCGCCTCCAGCTACGTCCGAGGCGCCTCCAGCTCCTCTGGACAGCTAGCTTCGGCTTGCACCCGAGGCGCCTCCAAGCTCCATGGAGGCGCCTCGGACACTATTCATCCGAGACTTAACTTTGGTTTTTGTACCTGCAAGATATGTTAGCTCCAAAACAATAACCTACCCTGCAAGACAAATATTAGCACACATAAAATATAGTAAAGACAGTAAATGACAGTCTCCGAACTGTCCGGGTGTGACTTCAGATTTCCAACCGGAAACCTTAGGTCGACCCGATGGCTACTGTTCCCTCTACAGTGGACGCGTCCTCACCTACTCCCCTCAGGAGAGATTACCTGATGTCAGTCTGGTCCTCCAGACCAACTGGACTTTCCGCCTAGGGTTACCATCCCCTAGGACCTAAGGTTGCCGCTCCTTAGGGTTTTTCTCCACCTAGGGTTACCACCCCCTAGAACCTAAGGTTACCCCCCTTAGGTTTTTTCTTTCACGTAGGGTTACCACCCCCTAGAGCTTTCACCTTGTCTAACTGCAGTTAGGACTTTTGCCTAAGTATCACTTAGGACTTTCCTGCAAGTTCCATGAACATATTAGATAACAAATAATCTTAACTTTGAATCCCTTAGTCATTATCAAAACTAAGGTTCGATCGTCGGATGCTTCCTGCACCAATAACTATGTGTTCTTCTTCTTGAAAAATATACTAATTATTATAAATTTATATGTTATTGCAAAGTCTAATATAGTTTTTCCTTCTTCATTTCTTGCTCCCAAACCATGACATCCAGGAAGTCTATCATATTTCTCTTTTCTTTCCTACATATTCATTTAAATCTCCTATTAAAATCATCTCATTTATCAAAAATTTTTTGTACTATTTCATCTAGGTCTCCCCAAACTTATATTTGGTGTCTTCACTTAATTCTACTTGATGTGCATATATGTTAATTACATTTAATAGTTGATTTTGCTACCAATATCTGAGAGTTATAATCTTATCTTCTTTCCTAACTACTCTTTCTATTCTGTCCCTTAACAAATTATCCATAATCATATACTCTATTTCTTATTTTACTATTTCCCGTGTGTTATAACTTAAAATGTAAATTCTCTATCATTTTTGCCTTCTCCTATACTTATTTTCTCTTATAAAAATAAAACATTAATTATTCTCCTAATCATCATATGTACTACCTCTATTGCTTTATTAGTGAGCATTCCTACGTTCCATGTTCTAAATTTAAAATAAATTCAATTCTTTTTTTACAACCTATAGATTGAGAACTTCTGCATATTTAAAATTACAACTAAGTTTTCAAGGAGATAGAGATGTAGCAATTCTTGCCGAGATGTTATAGTCGAACCTTACACTACAACAAAAATGACCTTTCGCAGCGTACAAATTTGCTTTCTGCAATGCGCATTGCATGCTGCACAATTAAAAGTTGTTGAAAGTCCTATATTATTAGCAGCGTGCTTTGCGTGCCATGAAAAATATTATCAGCAGCGCACAACGCACGCTGTGAAAAATAATATCCGCAGCGTGTATTGCACGTTGCAGATAATATTTTCCGCGATGCACAAAGCACGCTACAGATATTATTTTTTGCGGTATACTTTGCGCGTTGTTGATGGTTTTATCTATATTAAAAAAAATTAATTTTATTAAAAAAATAATAAATCAAAATTTTATAACAAATTTAATGCAAATCTAATCCACACAAAATTAATAAAAGTCGTCGTTTTTCGTTATACCAAAACAAGGTCTGAAGATCCAAAATAAGATACAAAACCTCTGACAAACTAGTTATTAAGAATATTGTAATTCATTGTAGCACCCAACAGAAATACATCATTCTGTAGACGTTTAGGTAGAAGATTTCTCAATGCTAGCACTATCTGCTATCTGAGGAGATACTCCTAGGCTAACTGTGATCTAATATTTGGACCAATCCCGCACCCGGAATGAAGCTAAAAAAAACCTATCTCAGTAATTCACTTCATCGAGTATTCATTAGACAGACCAACACACTTTAATAACTGAAGACCAGTGTCGAATGTTCACAAGAAATGCCAAATGTGCCATCTGGGTTGAAGTGGATCAGAATAGTATGGTTTTCAAGATCAAGAGGACAAGCATGATGAGGCACAATAAAATTAGCAGTGGCACACATGACCATTCCACCTTTTTTCTGTGTTTTCTCTGCCTGCAGAAATCCACAACTGATTAGAGCAATAGAGTTGTTTATTCTATACGGTTGAACAACATCAAATTCACGTGACAGAATACAATTTCTATAAATGTAGGGAATGCAGTTTAAAACAAAGATGTAGAAGCAAAATTCGAACTGCATGTATGCTTCACTAAGCATGTATTAGAGGGTTCAAACATTAATATCTTCTCTAGTGTCCCAAAACATTAACTTGAAGAGTACATATAAAGAGGTGTATCTAATTGGTCAAGAAAAGATGTAGGCAATAACCAGCTTGTCATTTCTCTTGGTTCAGCTGACGTGCATGTTCTAGAGTCTAGACCATGCAATAGATGTAGAAAGTTTGTTGAGGTTTCTTTCTATCTATAGCTCACAGGACACTACATGTTCACTCTTATAGACAGTTAATTTATCTTTTATTAGAAATAACAGTATATAAAGATAATACTGATGCACAATAATGCCATTACTTCCAAAAAGACATCATTGTTTGGAGAAAAAGAACACTAATAAAATAGCAATTCATAAGAGTTAGGCAACTGATAAAACTTATAAAAGTGTAATATAGAGTCAAGATTCAAGAATGTGAAAATGAGTAGAACAATAAAAAGAGATGCACGAGCAAATATTTGCTCATGATAAAAAGCATAGAGCATGAACCAACCAAGGTATATGTTCCATATTTTAAGTGAAAGGGCCACTATCTATTCATCTCCATTTTGCTCATGGACATCAAACAAATTCCTTTTATGGCATCAACCAAAATTTACTTCATAATCGCAAATAACCAGCAAAAAAGAGGTCATTTTTAAATATTTTCTATGACTAACATAACCAACTCACATCTTTTAGATATCTAGACAATTAAAGAATGACAAAGGACAGAGCATAAGACAAAAAAAAGAAGCAATAAGAGAGAGAACCTTCTCTAACTGTTTAAAGCCATCTTCCACTGAACTTGCAACATTATGTACATTGTAATCAATCCATCAAACATGGTTCCTTGTTAATATCACATGTATCATAACATGATGCATGGTATCCGCATAAACTCCAGGTCACTAAGTATCATAAGAAAAGCTTACTTGATCTATGACAAGGACTGAGAGATCTTTCATGATTTGAACAAGTTCCTTCACTGATTCTACAACCTTTAACAAAAATTATCCATAAAGTCCTGAAACATTTAGATGATACTAATACGCATAGCCATTGAACCTCATAACACCAACCCACAAATGAATAAGATGGATTTACTGACCCAGGCAATCCAAATGTTTCAAAATATGTTACCTGTATATCTCCCTTTCCTTTTCTCTTGTCAATGCTTCATTTTACTTCAGTGTGGAAATTTGAACATCACTAAAACCCTGCAAAAAGGGTCAAAACCAAAGAAAAAAAAGATCAGAATAGAAATTAAGGTATTAACATGTGAGATGGAAACAATCTTATGCTTAATCACGGAAGAAAAAAAAATCCGCACACTTGAGTCAACAAATCATTAAGAAGTTTTGCACTAATAGTTGTCTAAGCTGCCCATTAGACATTCATTTCATACCTAAACTCAGACCTACTGACAAAGAAAAAGAAAGAATTACCACATCAATGAAGACATCTTCTTTAGTAAATGGTGAGGAGGCGGCATTAAAGAAACACTAGCAGAGAAAGTCGAGGCGGCACTAGTGAGGAGGCAGCGAAGATGGATGAAAGTCGAGGTGGCGAGGAGGAGGCGCTGGTGAGAAGGAGGCTGCGAGGCCGAAAGTTGAGGCGACGAAGAGGGCGGCGAGGAAGGAGACAGCGAAGAGGGTGGTGAGGAGGGAGACGGCGAAGAGGGCGGTGAGAAGGGAGGCGGCGAAGAGGGCGGTGAAGAGGGTGGTGAGGAGGGAGGCAACGAAGAGGGCGGTGAGGAGGAGGCGGCAAAGAGTAGGGTTTTGGGAAAGAGATAGAAAAAAACAAGGCGGAAATAACATCAGGAGGTAGAAAAACACAATAAAGAAAAGGCGGAAAAAATAGAGGATGGAGGCGGAAAAATATAAAGTGCTCATTGTAATTCTATTTGCAGCATACTGTACGCCGTAGATAATATCATTGCTATTAATTATTTATAGCGCATGTTAATGTATATATAGTTAATAATAATATTAACAGCTTACTTTTAATATGCGCCTTTAATACATCTTTTTTCTCCAAATTTATACTATTAACAGTGCACATCAACATGCACGTCGTTAATAATACTATTAACGGCGTGCTTTTAATGTGCGCTGTTAATAGCACGCTGCGAAAAGCTATTTTTGTTGTAGTGTTACAATGCGATTCTTCCGAAGATCAACCTAGCATTAAGACGATAGATTGATAGATCCATACATAAAATAACCCTCCTTTATCTGGTTTTGAGAGTAGAGTTTATTTTGTCATGGGCAAAGTTAAATTTATAAAATATAATCTTTATTAATTATAATATCAATTATAGTTATAATTAGATAATATATTAATCTTAGTTGTATGAGATTAATATTAATATTTATATTGGAGCAAAAGGTGATATCGCTCAGGGGACATTTTCCCCTAGCGCAGGGACCCTTTGCATAAGGAGGTTAGACACCCAACGAGACATTCTGCATCCACTGAGAATTAACCCCAAGACAGATTAGCAAATACTCATGTAGGTACCAATTACGCCAACTCGTGGGGACAATATTAGTATTTATATAAACATTATAAGTGTTGTGTTAAATGCATGTGTTGTAATAGTATATAATTAAAATTATTTTAAAAATGTGTCAGCATACCTATATGTCCAGAATTTGATCCTTGTTTTCTAAGTCCTTGTATCCTTATTTGGAAAAATAACCGCATGTTACGGAGACCCATACTTGGACCAAATACTCATGCCCGTTAGAATACCATAGTTTTATGTTGTCTGAGCATGGACAATGGCTTTTGCCGTAACATGATTCAGCCTAAACATCTTGACGTTATCTGTTTCTTATCATTGTTGCAGAAACCATGAAAAGGACACTAAAATTACTGGATCATTTGAAGCAACAGATCATTGAAGGTATACCTATCATAGGAGCAGGTGCAGGGACTGGAATATCTGCCAAGTTTGAAGAAGCTGGTGGAGTGGATCTTATAGTCTTGTACAACTCTGGGCGTTTTCGAATGGCTGGAAGAGGGTCATTGGCTGGGTTATTGCCATTTGCTGATGCAAATGCAGTTGTTCTTGAGATGGCCAATGAAGTGCTGCCTGTGAGTTCCTTCTACTTTGTGAAGTTTGAGAAAACAGTTCACTATTTTAACTGTTTTGAGCATTATATTCTATGGTGTCACTAACAATTATATATCAAACATAATAAGAAGAAAACAGGCTACTATATTCTAATGATGAAAACCACTATTTATTTTACAGTATTCCAATCTTTATTGTAACGTAGGTGGTGGAAGGAGTACCAGTTCTTGCTGGAGTTTGTGCCACTGATCCATTCCGCATAATGGACTATTTTCTAAGACAGCTGGAAGCAACAGGATTTTTTGGTGTTCAGAACTTTCCAACAGTCGGACTCTTTGATGGTAATTTCCGCCAAAACTTGGAAGAGACAGGAATGGGCTACGGGTATGTTTCTCAGATGCTTTAAAATTAGATTTTGTTTTTGTTAATATCTCCAGGGATCTGTAGGGGAGATGAATCAACAACCACTTCCAATGACAGTATGGCAATAGAAATCTCCAACGTACAGTCGGTTTTTGTCTAAATTGAAGTGTACATCTTGCTTTACCAGGTTGGAGGTTGAGATGATTCACAAAGCTCACAAATTAGGGTTATTAACAACCCCATATGCATTCAATCCAGATGAATCTGTCGCTATGGCCAAGGCTGGTGCCAACATCATCGTAGCACATATGGGTCTAACAACATCAGGATCTATTGGTGCCAAGACAGCAATAACTCTTGATGATAGTGTTGGATGTGTTCAAGCAATTGCAGATGCTGCAATAGGAATTAATTCTGAAATCATTGTTCTTTGCCACGGAGGTACTTCTTTACTCATATTAAAAGAAGAAATAAATGCTATGCTACCAACATATATTTCAGTATTTGCAAATGATAGTTTTTTTCCCAGACAAAGCAAAAGACTAATAGCTCATGAACCTTGTTAACTATCTTGACTCAACTCTCCCTGTAAGGAACAAAGCCCTAGTACGTAGTTGGTCGACACCCATTGCTAATTTATATACATATCCATGTTGTCATATCACAATGATTAATTGTTTAGTGAGTAGAGTAACACTAACCTATAAAATAGTGTAAGAGCTCACTATTTGTGTGCTAATGCTGATGATAAAAATAGGTAAGCCAGTGAAAAAGGGGAGAATTCTCTTTTCAAGTCTGACTCTCCCACCCTAGTTGCTTGTATTTCATCTGAACAACTAACAGATCCTTTCTAAGAATATAAGGACCAGTTGAAGGGCTGATACATTTCATTTTCCATTCACCAAAAATATAAAATTACTTTATTTTGATATGCCAACCTCAAAGTACAAGTGATAGTTTTCCTAGTTCTTTAAACTTCAAGACAAAAAGTTCATTTTCTTATCTATTGGATAGTCTCCCACTAAATCTAATTCAAGTGAGTTCCAGATGAATTTTAGCCTAAAGAGATATTTGTCATCCTGATGGATGGACATCTTTTTATATTGGAGTCCTATTAGGTTTCATCGCTTTTCTAGGTAAGTTCTGATACACATGAAAAGGACAACTAGAATGATTAAAATAAATAAAATTATCAAACTCTGCCAATAAAAAGGATTTTAAGGTTTTGAAAAAGTCACGAGTGAATAGAAAATATCCATATTGCATCTTATGCGAATAGCCCTACCAAGTCCCTTAAGAAATAACTTAAAAGAAAAAAAGGTTTTCATTGGTTATATATTATGATAAGGTAGCATCTCCATGAACATCACAGGAGAAGCTCAATCAAGGTTCTTTAGGCGGCCATCAACCGAGGTATTTTAGGCGGTAACTCGCCTCCTTCCTCAATCGCTGCTGCTGTCGTTTCACCACCGCAACATGTCGTCTGGGCCCGGCAACAAGTCCGAACGTGTCATGCAAGATCGGAAGCATTGCCCGAGCCCGGGGGCAGGCTCAGTTGCATCACCTGAGCCTTGCGACTAGTCCAAATGCATTGTTCGAGCCTGACGATGGGCCCGGAGACTTCTCTCGGGCTTGGTGCCGAGCTCGGGCACGTCGCCCTGGCCAGCGACGTGTCCAAACTCATCGTACGGTCCCGGCAACGTGTTCGAACTCGTCACACGGTCCCGGTCATACGTCAAACTTGTCGCCTAACCAAAACTTGGTATGCGAGTAAGTTGTAAGTTAGGGTTTAATTAAATAATTTGAGGTTAATAATTTTAATCAACTCCTAGATATGATTGGGATAGTTTAAATAAACTTAATTAAAGCCTAATAAAATTATCCCATTATATATATATATATATATATATATATATATATATATATATAAAGTAAATATTATAAAGAATAATGATTATTTATAATATTATATATAAAAAATAATAAAAAAAAATTCAGCAGGTGCCTAGATGGTTGGTGGTCACTACCACCGCCTACCATTATTTACAACAATGTAATTTATTTGTTAGCAATCCACTTGCCTAATGATCTTCAACTCCTGGCTGTTATCCATTGATTAGCCTTTAGCAACTGAATGACACCTTTCAATGCTGCACCATCAGATCTCCAAGGTCAAAATATTTTTTATTTTTAAATATTTAGATTAAATTTTTAAGTTTTAATTAATATATTTGATTAAAAGTAAATATTATAAAAAATAATGATTATTTATAATATTATATATAAAAATTAGTAAAAAACATTCAATAGGTGCCTAGACAGTAGGTGGTCACTGACCGTCCTGCCACCGTCTACCACCATTTACAACATTGTAATTTATTTGTTAGCAACCCACTTGCCTAATGATACTTAATATTGTAAACTCCTGGGTGTTATCCATTGATTAGCTTTTAGCAATTGAGCGACACCTTTCCATTCTGCACCATCAGATCTACAAGGTCAACTTTCATCCTACTTAACTAGTGGATCCCACAGTCAAACCTTATGCCTTTGCACTCAAGCGCTATTCTCCATCCTATCCTAGACAATCTATTAAGGATAACTAGTTGGGACATTAATAAGCACTCAGATGGTAGCTTGATTCTTTCTTTTGATAAGACTTATGAGTGGAATCTTAAGCAACATCAGGGAGGATAGGTGAGTGATCTATTTCATGGTGCACATGCAACAATATGTGCCACTCATTTCTAAACAAATGGATCCCAAGCACCATGTGTAACTCATGCAATACATATTGCTTTCTATTCTTTGAGAAAAGTAAACAATGTTATATATCACATAAGAAGGTACATATTAGACACACGCAAACCAAAAGTCGTGCGTCTGGATCTTGAGAAACATCCTCTCAACCAAGGTTTAAAATTTCGACTCGTGCTGAGGTTTCGGTCTCAGACCGGAACGATACGGTTTCGGTATCGTATCGTGCCGTGCCGATAGAGTTTCGGTATTTTTTATTTATCTATAATAATTATAAGATAAATATGTTTATTGTATATATAAAAATAAGTTGTATATTGATTTATTATAAGTTCTCAATTATTGAATAATTTAATATTATTAGAAAAAATAATTAAAAAAATTATTTAAATAGAATTGATATATTAATAATTCAAATTAAAATGGAAATATTTATAATAATAATAAGTATATAAATTAATACAAGATATTACTTTATATTAATAATAATTATATAAATTAACTATTTATTCATTTAATTAATTAAATAATATATATTTTAAATAGTAAAAAATATCAAGTAAATTTTTTTTAAAAAAATATCAGAATATAAATAGAATTTTTTAGAATTTTTTAAAAATTTAAATGAAATTTAAAATAATAAAAAATATATTAGAATATAAATAAGAATTATTATATATTTTTTAAAATTTTTAAATGAAATTTAAAATATTATTTTTTCAGAATATTAATTAATAAAATTTATTTAATTTATTTTAATTTTAAATATATTTTTTATATATTTTATTAAGATAATTTAATTAGGATTTATAAAAGGCTCCTAGAAATATCACACATCTTCCGTACATCCTCCTTGGGAATTCTTTAAATTAATTAAATAAAATAAATAATTATTAAAAACAGAAAAAAAAAACTCACGGCAGTACGTGAGATCGCGCCGTTATCATCGCGGCGCGATCCTGCTTCGGTGCCGAAGGCATCACGGGACACCGCCGGAGGCGTCCCGCGTCTCCTCCGGCGCCGACGAAGGCGTCCCGTATCTCCTCCGGCGCTGCCGAGACGGGGACTCCTCCCGTGCCGTTTTCGGCCGCCCGGCGGAACCGTAAAAACCGTTCGTGCCGAGCGGCACGAAACGGCATTTCAAAAACTGCTCTCAACATCAGGGACATCTTCAAATTGGCAGCAATTACACACTTGCCATAACAAAAGGACCATACAAGACATGCCCAAATATCTAGCTCTAGTCAAGCAGCCATTATTGCGGTATCTCCGGAGGGAAACCTCTAGCATTCCTGTGGATGTGCTCATCTCGTGTCGTAGTTGAAGCCAAGTCTTCACTTGTCCCAAAGAGCAGCGCTAATGGAGCATCGAAAGAAACTATGGTCCAAAGATTCATCAGCCTGCTTGCACAATGGACAGGTTTTGCATTCCACAAATTCCAACTTGTCCTTGCTGCATGGGTGACCCTATGCAAGGAGCCATAGTGTAAATTTTGATGTTTTGGCATGAGGTAGAGCTTCCATATAGCCTTCACCCATGTCTTGGGTTCGCTTCGAGGGTGGAAGAAGTCATATAGAGCTGCTGCCCCCTGCTGGACAGAACCGAACCAAGTGGACAACGGGTTTTGCACCTGCTGTTTGGAGCCGATTTTGCTGCACAGTGTGTCCCGAAGTTGTAGTATTTTCTTGATCAAAGGCGAGTTGGAGGCCTTGGCATTCAAGTCCCATAAGTCAACATGCTGGAGGTACTGATGAGGGACCCATTTCACCCCAAGCGAATCCTTTTTTGCATTGTAGATTCCATAGGGACTCGTCGAGCAAAGCAGAGTTCCAAGCCTGTAAGTCCAGCACTCCATACCCTCCCTCTTCCTTGGCTAAGCTCATTGTGGCCCAGGAGATAAGTAGGTGTTTGGACATTCAAATAAAGGTACGACAAATGGCATGTAACTTGTCAACGACCACACTTAGTATTGGCAAGAAAGAGAGCCAAAAATACTCGACTCGCTCAAGTTTACCTGTGTAGGACAGCATGTACTTGGGCCATGTCGCGAGTTTACGTAGCATGGCATCCTTCAAGGCCCCATAGTTGCTGATCCTCAATTTTGCCGTAGCCAAGGGTATGCCGAGGTATCGGAATGGGAAGGTACCTTGCTGGAATCTGATGAGCTGTAGTAATCTGTTTTTGTTATGTTCGTTGACACCGCCAAGGTAAATGTTGGACCTTTTGAGGTTGGGATGCAGCCCCGCACCAGTTCCAAACTCTGCTATGCAGTCCGCAAGCAATACAATAGTACATTGATCGGCCCGGGCAAAAAGAAGTAAGTCATCTACATATGTAGGTGAGTGATGCCGGTGCCCACACACATCGGATGATAGTGGAAGCCAGGTTGCCTTTCTATGACTTAGAGAGATCTAGAGAGAACTTCTAGACATAAACCAAAGAGGAATGGCGATAGTGGATCACCTTGACGGAGGCCCCGCTGCCCTTTGAAGTATCCATGCATTGCCCTATTGATTCCCACAGAATAAGATACCATTGTGATGCATTCAAAGATCCAATTGACATACTGCTGTGGGAAACCAAAGTCATGTAGGGCGGCCAATAAAAAGTCTCAATCCACCGTGTCGAAGGCCTTTTGAAGGTTGACTTTGAGGACACACCTTGGGGAGATCCTTTTCCGCACATATGCAGTAATTCTTGAGCGAGGAGGATGTTCTCCACTAAGGATCGGTCTTCAACGTAGGTTGCTTGTGCCAGATCGAAGAGACTTACGATGACTTCTTGCATTCTTGTGGCTAAAATCTTGGAGATGAGCTTATATACGACCGTGCAACATGAGATTGGCCAATAATCCGTGGCATTGGGGTGTGGTCCGACTTGGGGATGAGCACCAATAAGGTATGATTCCATTACTAGAGAAGACGCCCTGCTGTGAAAAATTCCTGCACAGCCAGATTGGACTTCGCTATATCCCAAGCAGATTTGAAGAACTTGGCTCCATAACCATCCAACCCTAGCACCCAATCGTTGCCAATGTCCATCAGTGCCTTTTGGATGTCTTCTAGGGTAACGGGGCTTATCAAATGTTGTTGATCGTTAGGTGAAAGAACCGGTCCAGAATGCAGGGTGCTGCTGTCCGGTGTTGAACAATTTGATTGCGTGCCGAGGAGGTTCTCATAGTAAGCCACTAATACCTCCACAACTTCCTGGGTGCTGGTCGTTTGCTCACCCGATTCATTTGTGACAGCCACAATGGTGTTGCGCTTGTTTTTCCGCTTGACAAGGGAATTGAAAAAATTGGTGCATCGGTCGCTTTGCTTGAGGTACATGCACTTGGTTTGTTGTTGATAAAATGGCCGTTCCACTTCTCTGAGTCTTGTGGCTTTGACTTGTAGTTGGTGATAGTTGTCTGGAGGGGCCTGACCATTCAGGATATTGTGCTGTACCTTCTTGAACTCTGCATTTGCCCGCAAAGCCGGTTGAGATTGGAAAATGCTCCTTGTTGAGGTCTCGCAACCGGGGCTTTAGATGTGTGAGTTTCTTCTTAAGAATGAACTGCGCAGTCCAGAAATATGCTTAGCCCATGTCTTCGTAACTTGCTCTGAGAAACTGTCATGAAGCGTCCATATATTGTAGAATTTAAAGGGGCAATGCTCTGTTGCTCACTGCTCAGCAATGACACAATGCAGTTTGAGTGATCGGATAGGCAGCCTGGTGGGACGAATTCCGCAAAGCAGTGGAAATCCTCTATCAACCAATAATGATTGGTCAAAGCTCGATCCAATTTGCATGAGACCGTACCATTTGTCCATGTGAATTGGCAGCCCACGGATTGTAAATCCACCAAGTGACAGCTGAACAGTCAGCTCGAAATCCTGCAATTCATAGTGACTGACTGCCATGCCTCCAATCTGTCTCCGGCTGGCAATAAGGAGTTGAAATCCCCAATAGCCATCCACGGATCATTGATTTGCTCCCCTAGTTTGGGGAGGGAAGCCCATAGGGGTCGCCGCCACACCACGCTGTGACAACCGTAGATGTTGGTGACAAGGAAGTTCTGTCCAGTAAATGTGCAGCGGATTGAGCAGTGTACAAACTGCACGTCGGCTTTGAGAACATTCAATTCCCCTAGCTGAGGATCCCAAAGAACCAAGATGTGTCCATGGTTAGAATAGCCAAAATATGGGCAATCCCCATACCTGGAAACCGCCTTTGAAGGGTATCAAGATCCCCTTCCGATAGCTTTGTCTCCAATAGGTCAAGTACCAATTCACCATCTTTGAAGGAAGTGCTGAGCCACCTAATGTTTAAGGGGCATGTGGAAGCCCCTTATGTTCCATGACACGATCTTCATCTTATAGTATGGGTACCACACTCGCCTTCGGAAAGTGACAATGAGAGACTGCGCATGCTCACTGCTTGCTGATGAGGATGCTGCTGCATGTGAGATGTTCTCATTGTTGCTCGCTGATTTGGTTCCTGAGTTGGATGTGACTGGAATGGTCCATGCACAGCCGCCTTCTATGTCCTGTGGTGCAGCTTGCGCACCTTCTGCAGATACACGTTGCTTTCTGGAACTGAACAACGTTGTTTGTCCAAATCTGTAAACTAAATTAGACACCAAGTTAATCATATTACATATAGAATTGAGAAATCACCACATTTTGCATAAAAGGTAACTAAAAGTAACACACGACTTGTAACCTAACCATCTAACATTTTTAGATAAAAAAGACAGAAGGCAGTTTGTTCCCTTACAAAACTTGTTGATTTCTATGTTTACCACATCAAATATGAACTTAGCATATGAATTCCTACCAAAGAGTTATTGCATGTGATTATCGTAAGTATTGATAAGTTTGATATTAGCATTATTTTCAATTAAGATTAGTATATATGCAAATGAGTATAGGATTACCCTTGTATTTGGAGCAAATAAATTTTATCTATTCTAGTTACTAGATAAGATGTGCAAAAGATTTATTTCCTTCAACTTAGCATTTACTTATCAATTGTTAGTAAAAATGACTATTGGTATTACGATACATGCAAATAACGCACATCATTGAAACAGAGTTAATTGTTTTGGGGCAAATGTATAATTAATGGCATGTGTGAAAGAAAAAAGTTTTAGGAATATACCTGAAAATTAAACTATTATAATCCAAAATGGACAACAGAGGAAACAACTGTCCCTCGCTGCTTTGTGTCTGAGAAGAAGAAGATACAGTGTATGTATTTAAGCACATCTAAGGGCATATTTTGTCGTTCAACAGAAACTGATAGTCATTGAAGATCGGTAATGGATAATGAAAGTGAAAGGTTTAGGACTTAAAGATTGCTCACAACAATATGAACCCTAAACCCTAAAGCTTTTATTGATTGATAGTAGCATCTTTTTAAATCAAGAGATATTGTTTGTATATTACCTGGAAGAAGCAAGAACAAAAGACATGGAATTTCATTCAATGTATCATGTTTAGTTCCATTTATATCTTGATCAGATAATGGCACCATAAATAAATAATTTTTAATCTGTTGAATATCTAACATTTACAATAAGCAGGATGATGGAATCCTAGATACCAATATATATTAAGCATTTCTTTTGCAATGAAATCTCACCAATAAGAGCCATGCCAAATTAAATTTTGGTTAAAAATTCTACACAGGTCCTATCTCGGGTCCAAAAGAAGCTGAGTTCATACTCAAAAATACAAAGGGAGTTCATGGGTTTTATGGTGCATCAAGCATGGAGAGGCTTCCAGTTGAACAAGCTATTACAAATACTGTGAAGAAGTACAAAAGCATCTGCATCAAGAGAGACTAAAAGCTCTCAATATATTATCCTACGTGTTAATTTCTTATACTATGCCGATTACACTTCTTTGTAGTTGGGATTTTGTCATAAATTCTGCAATAGGAGCTGTTTGTTTGAGCACAATGTAATGTCTTCCATCTTTTATTTATTTATTTATTTATTTATTTATATTTCTTCTCATTAATTTTGAAAGAGGGTAGCATCAATTACTGTTGTAACTGGCATGAATAGTTTTTTCCATGGAGAGATTTGCGTTTAGCAACATGTACGTAGTATCTTTTTATTGGTTCGAGGTGGATGAGGTAGATCATCCCATGAAAGATCCAATATCATATAATTGTATACTCTTAAAATTTGTACTTCTCCAACTAAGTATCGAATAGCTTACTCAAGGTGTAAAAAAACGTTATTAGTGGGATTGGAATTCTTAAGTGCAAAGGTCCTATATAGGTTGGATTTTATTTTTCAAAAAAAAAAAAAACTCCCAAGTTTATCAAATTTTGCTGGTTTATGAGAAATCGACTAGTTAGCTGTTGACTTAAGTCTGCTGTCAGTATTTTTAGATTTATTCTGATAGTTAGTAAAAAATTTTCATGATACCAGATCAGTCATCCTAGATTAGTTAATGTAAATTAGATATTTGGTGTCAATTAAAAAAAATTAGGATTTCACTGACTTTATTGTTAGATTGCTGGTGAGGATGTGGAAGGGGAAGGTGAACAGCCGATTGCTTTCTCGCTCATCTACCAATATGATTAATACACTGAAAAATTAATACAACACAATTGACAGAGCAATGATAAGAAAAAGTTTTATATGGTTCAAACCTATGATTTCATTAGTGAGTCACTTCAGAAATTCTTCTTGTCCCGGTCTCAGTGGAAAAACCTTTGAGCTTACAAAGATGAATAAGAAGAAACAAATTAGTAAGATAATAAATTACAATAAGGACAATTACAAGATTAGAGCTCTTCTTTGGTTTGTTTTCACTTGTTGCTTTCATTCACATATGATTGCTCTTAAGCGTTGCTAAAATTTCCTCTTATTTGCCTTCTTATCTATAGCATTTGAGTCATCTAACAATTGTAGATGATCGTGTTATATCAACTACTATCTTCTGTGATTCTTGTTGTTCCAGCAATTGACTAATCTTGTCATAGTAGAATGGTCAATCGATTGACACACTAACACAATTATTTTGTTGACTAGCAATCCAGCTTGCATTGATTGCCTAGTTGACTTGATCGTTAGTTGATGGAATCTAACCTTTATTTGGTTGGATCATCGATTCTGACTAACTCTAGGACCGAGTCTTCACGTATGTCAAGTCTATCCAAAATCCAAAGGACATGTCGTTCACAGACTTTTGTCACACTTAGACTTTCTTACCAAGAAGTCATGACTTCTTTATCTTGTCAAGAAACCTTGCCTTTAGAAAAAAAATAAATTCGTTATCTTAACGGTCTTTCTAGTGTCGACCTTATAGATATGGAGGGAGGTTCATATAGGTACATAGGTCATAGGCGCATGACGGGATAAACCCCAGGTCGTCAGTTCCTGAGAATCGACCCCTGGTCATTACGACAGAGATATCATGCGTCCATCGTCTACACTACGCCCTGGGGGCAGAAACCTTGCCTTTAGAATGTTCATGCCAAGAGATTCTTTTTGAGACTTCCTGATCTCCCTAGTATTAGTTAGCATTAACCCATCAAGATTTTTATTTGCTCAACCTTAGGTCTATCTTGACCTTCCATTAAAGATACTTTTACTTCCTAAACTTAGGCTAACTTATGACCCACTAAAACTTCCACATCTGCCAACACTTGCAGAAATTTTCCATTACTAACATTAAATGTTAGACTTCATCCATTATCGACACCTATTTGACTTTCTCTTCTCAATTACTAAGTGTTCAATCAATCTTGATCTAGTTCACACACTATATAGATTTGATACATTGTCTTAACTTAACCACTAGAGTCAAACATACTTTTAACCAATCGTATAGCTAAACATCAAAACACCTTTGCTTGACAGGAATTTATTAATCGTGAAAGGGTATCAACGAGTTGATTATCCTTTCCATCAATGTGCTCAAAGCCAACATTTATGCCCGTTCTTGTAATATGGTCCCGTTCTTGTAATATGGTCTGTGAATGCCAGCCATCTAACCCTTGAAGGTTTATTTGTGGAGTTTTTTCCAAAAAAATTAATAATTGTTTGGCAGTCAGTCCGAATAATTATCTCTCTTTTGTCTAAGTAAATTTTTAGGGCTTCTAGAGAGTTCATAACTGCATGTAATTTTGTATTAATAGTGGATTTTGGTGGATTGTATTTGCTGCTAGTATATGCACATATTTTTTCAGTACTCCTAGGGTCATATTTTTGCGGCTTCCACTTACATATCCCTCCCCATCCGTCCATGCAACCATCTGCTTCAAGTATCATAAAATATTCTTCCGGTGGTACCTCCAAATCTGGTAGATTGAGAACAATTTCCTTGATTTTTTTTTACTAAAGCTCAATCCTGTTTGTTCATGCGCTTGTCACTTGTTGGACTTGTTTTAGCATATAGCGGGTTGAGCAGTCGCCCTAGGTCCGGGATATAATTTCTTGCATAATTTAAAAGCCCCAACCAAGATCTCATTCCTTTTGTAGAGCATAATTCCTTTTCTTTGAAATCTGTAATTTTTGAAATAATATGGGGCTGAAGCTTGATTTTTCCTTCTCCTAGTATTGCCCCAAGGAATTCGATTTCTGAAACCGCTATTTTCCTTTAAGTAGGACTCAGGATAAGCCCATTTTTCTGGCATATACCAAGCATTATTTTTAGGTGCTCCGTGTGTTCTTGATAGTTTTGAGAGAAAACCAGGATGTCATCAATATATACTGCAATAAAATTTTCCGTTCCTTGGAAACAATTATCCATTTTTCGCTAAAAAATGACTGGGGTGTTCTTCAGTCCGAATGGCATTACGAGCCATTCATATAGTCCCTCTGGAACCCAAAAGGTCATCCATTCAATTGATTCTGGATGCATTGCTACTTGATGGAAGTCACTCTTGAGATCAAATTTGGAGTAAACTTTACTATTACTGACCTTTCTTAAGATTTATTGATTCCAGGCAAACTATATTGATCCTTATGAGTAAGGTCATTGAGCCGCTTATAATTGAAGACCATGCATTCTTTTCCTTTAATTTCTTTTCCAGTCTTTGGATCAATAGTTGTGCCAGATTTGACTATGATTGCAGTAGTTCGATGGCGACTTTTGCTTGGGCGAATTACCCCAATATCTAACAAGGCTTTAATATGCTTTGAAAAAGACTCCTTTTGTTGGGGAGTTAGATGCTTAATTGGTTGATCTTCAATAATAAAATCTGGAATTTTTATATCCAGATAACATAGTACCTAATTTCTTGTCCAGTGGAGGAGAGGATTTTCTCCAATAAAGCCTTGTTTAGTTCTTCAAGAATAGGATAAAATTCTCTTTTTATTTCTTGCGAAGATGTTCCAGAATAATGAACCATTTCTCATATTTGAATGCATTCTTCTTCTTCTAAATCAAGTTCCTCAATTGTTGTTGCAGTTGTTACTGAGGGCAAGGTATTAATTGTTGTGAGATTTTTATAAAAGGTAACGATATTACCTTCAATACGTACTCCTCCATGCATTGCCCTTATAAAGTTGCAGTCAATAATCATTTGGATGTTATCTCCCAAAGTCATAGGAAAACTGTAGGTGTAAGGAATTCTGAATATATTTTCCCTAATATGCATCCTTCCCTGTTTAAGTTTTAATCGAGCAGTTTGTTGAGAGTTAATACCACTGAATTGCACAAGGAATGTATTTTCTTCCAGGGCTTCTTTAGGAACGGAGTTTTGATCTACGCAACATGTTGTCGCTCCATATCGAGAATAGCCTTAAGTTTAAACCTGGAAATACCAGAAATTTCTATTTCTATGGCTAGGTTATAAAGCATGTTCTTTACTAACCTTGGTCCTTTAACTTCTTGCGTAGCCAAGATCCTGCTAGTAGTTTCTTCGTACAACATATTTACAGCTTCCTCTTCATTCTCATCTTCTTCATCTTCAATTTCTAAAGGAGCTTTTTCTTTGTTCATTGATTCCATACTCCAGTGGAGTTGCTTTTCCGTAAGAATTTCTTCATACAAAAGTTTGTAATAACTTGCTTCCTTTTGTAATCGCTCCATTTCCCCTTGGCACCATGCAATGTAGTACTGTTGTTCTTGTATGAGGTTTTGAGGAAAAAATGGCACTGGGGCTGTTGGTGCTACAGGAACTTCTTTGTTAAAATAATAGGGTCCACATAAATTACATATCATTGTAAGACATTCAGGACAGTGGATCTTAGCTCTTCTTATGGTAGCCCTTTTGCAACAGGTGCAGTTCATAGGTTGTAGAGGGTAGATTGATTCATTTGACCTCCAATTGTGCAAACAATTCAACTATTTCTCAGTTATCTTTCCTTGTGGTCTATATCCTCCGTCTTCCTATCCTAGCATAAATATAGATTCAGTTAAGCTTAGGGTTTGAATTGACCTGTGTAAATCTTCAAGGTCATTGTAAAATACCAGAAAAATGGCAGATTATGATAAAGGAATTTTTCGAAATTTTTGGAGATTTTTCGGGAATTTTTGGGAGCTCGTATGAACGAGTTTTCGGGGATAAAAGTGGGTCCCGGAAAAGCATGTTTAGGCTACCCATTTAAGCGAGGAGAAGTTTGATTTTTCTTTTATTTTATTTTCTTTATTTGCTTTCCTCCGTTTCCTCTTCAACGTCGTGTGCCCGAGCCTCGCCCGCGCCTTCTCCTCCAGAGCCCTAACCGCTCGAGGCGGTTCTTCATCCCCTCTCCTCTCCCGAGCCGATCTCCACTTCTCCCCTCTTCTCATCTTCTTCCTCACCGATTCTGTGCCCTAGCCGCCAGCCACCCGAGCCCTCACGGTGAATTAGCCCCGGCCGACACCGAGGTTCTTCCTTTTCCTATTTTATACCCTAGCGCCAGCTGCCTCCATGTTGTGACTTAGTTCTCCACCGTCGCCGACGAATCTCCTGATTCTCCTCTGTCGCGTCGGCAGCAGTTCTCTTTATCTTTGCCCGACGCCGCCCGATTGCTAACCGTCGCCTCATCTGTGTCTGAACCCTAGCACTGACGTCGCCGACCATATCGTCACAAGAGCTCGCCGGAAAGAAGGATCAGCACCACCATTGCGTCTCAGCCCTAGCGAAGGTAGCTGATTCTTTCCTTTTGCCTAGGTATCCTCTTGTTGCCGGATCCGAACCCTAGCTCCACTGGGTTTGGTTGTGGTCAGCCTACCAGATAGGAAATTCTTCCTTCTGTAATCTGATATGAATATTTCTGTTGATTCTTTCTTGGCGAATTCAACAGTAGCTTGCGATGTCTGCAACCAACGGTCTCCAGCAGCGGCTACTCCTTTCAGTGGCACTATCCCTAGGTGTAGATCAACAACCGCTGTGAATTTAGGTAAGGAGTGGGAATCTTGGGACGTATTGAGATGATGTGGTCTATAGATTAAGCATTTGCTTAGTTGTAGATCATAGTGTACTTGATTTTGTTAGATGATTATTCATGTGTCGGTTGATTAGGTTTATGTGTTTTTAAAATTAGGGGTTTGCCATAATTTAGGGTTAAAGAATTTATTTAACTATTTATAGGAATTTAGCTAAATAATCGTATATCTATTGGATACAGGACTTTGACACAAGACGAGTATCTCGATGTCGGATTTGGACATTCCTATTAGAGGCGGGTACTTCTGACTTTATGTCGTTTGATATGCATAGTAGTGAATTTAACAAATTGTAATAATTATGTTTCTTATCTGTTTCGGTTAGTCACTACCCGATACTTGTTACATGCTTGGTTAATACTTGTTTTGCATCTCATGTTATTTCTTACCTTCTTATACATGCTTATAGGGGGTAGTGATATATCATGCTTCACCATGTTCAGGACCTAGGTTTTATACCTTATCTTATCTGTGTACCTTTGATTTGATTCATTGACCTAAGGTGCGCCTTCTATATATATATATGGATTAGCTCAGGATATTTCCACGGTTAGTGTCATGCACCATTTGCATGATTGCATGTTGTGCGATGTTCCGCTCCATTATTGTTAAGCACATCGCCAGTTACATGGATCTGCACACACCACCACTCATGGGTTAGTGGCCGATTCAGGCAGAGTGTGTTGCAGCAGGGACTTTGTTTGGCTTCGTTGGTCCGCTCATGGGTAGTGTGACGCAGCGTGGTAGCCGGCAGAGATTCCTCCCCGTCATCGTGTACCGGGAGATGAGAGCATTGCGCTCCCCCATTTATGATTTGGGGTAGAAGGATAGGTGTACTCCGACAGCATCATCAGGAGCAGTGACGACAGAGTGCACGGTTGTCACAGCCCTGCCCACTCTGTCTCACTATTGTGTGTGAGATGGTTGATTGGTGTCAGGGGTGACCAGGACGCATCATTAGCATCATACGCATTGATACATTTATTTCTTGTGATTGTGTTTGCTGCATTTATTTGCTGCATTTTGGTTGGATGGCCATGCCTGACATGCATACAGGATTTCTATACCTCTCGGACTGTTTATCCTTGTACCAGGTCCTGGTTAGTACAGTTTTCTCCTGTTTACTACAGTTGCATTTTATCCTTCTTATATCAGGAGACTGTACGCATGATTAGTGCTAGATGTTAATTCTCTACTATGTATATCAGTTGTTACCCGCTGAGGAGTTGACTCACCTCGTGGATATTTACTATTTTCAGGTTGATGCTATCAGGAGAGAATTCCAGTTGCTAGTCCCCTGCAGCCACGAGGATGTTTATTTATCTTTTGGCTTTATGTACTAGACTATATTTGGATTTGTTTTACTATATACCTGCCTAGACGGCAGAAGAGGTAAGTTGATTTGATCGTCGGATTTGTGTTTTATGGGTGTAGTTGAGTAGGGTGGATTTTGAGTCTTATTATCATTGCTTATTAAACTGCGTGGATGTCTATATGTTGTGATTTGTTTATTATTGTTATTTATTCTAGCCGCATGTGGTTGAGGTATATGGTGATGTAGTAAAGTTTCAGATTGTCCGTCGTACAGGGGAGATGCTGCCGAAATTTATTCGGACAGGGGCTCCTCCCGGGCGTGACAATTTAGTGGTATCAGAGCCAAGTTGGCGATACTTATTTGATTTCCGTGTGTTGGATTTTCGAGATTTATCTGATACCAATTTATTGGTATAAGAGCGGGTTATGATACCTACTTTTGGTGTTCTGGATATTTGGATATCTACTTCGGTTTGTACGGATTTTCGTTATGTTATGTTTCGGACTTCCGTTTCGGATTTATATGGATTTCCGGCGATTTTCTCATTCGAAATTTTGAGGTCAAATTGGGGACTGGACAGCGACGGAACATCTTCGGACGGAAAATAGGTATGATGTTATTTTATGATTGTTATACTGGTAATGATATATGTGATATAACTTAACAGATATGAGGAGGTCTACACGTATTACTGCGAGACGTGGTGCTGGACGGCCACGTACGAGGACCGTGGGATCTCTGGACTTGCCAGAGATGCCTACTAGTGCTGAGCCTGTCAGTCAAGGACAGACTCAGGATACTGCGGGCACGTCGGGCTCTCAGATCCCGATGGCTTCTCTAGAGGTACCTACCTCGGCTGTGCCGAGTGTACCTATCCCTACGGTATTTCCGGTACCACCAAGGGTACTACCGGCATACCCCGCACCTGCTCCGGTCCAGCCTACGGCGTACTCAGCACCACCACTACCTGGACCTACAGTGTACCCGACACCAGCGGCACCTATGCCCCCAGTACCTACAGTATACCCAGCAACGCCTGCACCAGCGATGTCGGCTGCTACACATCAGGTACCATTACCTACCGTACCTCCAACCGCGGCCACCTATGTTCATCCTACAGTGCCACCGACGGCTTATGCTCCAGTTTATACAGCAACACCGGAAGTACCTCCTCCGGTTTATTCAGCAGTACCACCTGTAGCACCAGCTCCAGTAGTTCCACCAGTTCCTGCAGCCGTCCCGACATACCTCACTGACATTGCCGCGGCACGAGCTAGGATTCCAGTATTAGCAGAGTCGATGAAGAGTCGATTCACACTCTTCCGAGGAGACCTTGACCCGAGTATGGTTTTATCATGGATAGGTGGATTACTCAGCGTTCCATCATCGGCGAGCGAAGCATTACTTGGGCCAGGTTCAGAGAGGCTTTTGAGAGCCGTTTCTTTCCACTAGCATATCAGATGGCTCGCTGACAGGATTTCATGAGTCTGCGGCAGAACAATCGCTCGGTGACAGAGTATAATACTGAATTCAACCGGTTGGCTAGGTTTTGTCCAGAGTTAGTTGCGGAGGACAGATCCTGCATGATGCAGTTTATTCAGGGACTGGACGGTCATCTACAGTTAAGGCTTGCCGGTTTAGGGATCGCATCTTACTCAGATGCACTAGATCGAGCCTTGATGATAGAGTTAGCTCAGCAGAGAGCATTTCCGGACAAGAAGAGGAAGCATACGGGTCAGACATCTAGATAGATCCAACAGCCACCGGCTACACAGCAGCAGAACTGGAAACGACCCAACAGCGACATTCGCTATTTCAGATGTGGATCCAGAGATCACATCACCCCAGCCTGCTCTCTGGGACAGCCAGTTTGCTTTTATTGCAAACTGCATGGGCACCAGAGCCGAGATTGTCAGCTGAAGGCTCAGCACACGGCTTCCGGAGGGTCGGGTCAGAGGGGACAATCTAGTCAGACGGGGGCATATTAGGAAGGCAGAAAGCCCAATCTTCACATCGTCAGCAGGGGATAGCTTCACCTGCAACAGCGGCATTTGGCATGCTTGGACAGGAGTACTCCAGTGCTTCCATAGCACCCCAGAGTTCTGTTCCAGGACCTTATTATCCGACGCAGGGGCAGTATCAGCTGCAGCCATAGGCCCAGTATCAGATGCAGTCCCATCCATCGGTACAGTATCAGTCGCCGCCCTCTCAGACTTCTCTGGCGCAGTATCCAGTACCACCTCAATGGCAGGCTCCTGCCCAGACGTAGCAGTCGCAGGCAGTGTTACCACCTCTTCCTCCGCCAGAGACTGGGCGTATTCATGCGGTTACCAGAGAGGATGCGCAGCGTGCCGATGGATCCGTTTTTTGCAGTACAATTTTTTTTATTTATGCCTTATCTGCAGATATACTGATAGATACTGGTAGCTTGCATTCTTTTATTTCTCGTACTTTTATACGAGAGATTGGTAGATTACCCACTGTCAAACCCCAGCGAATGACCGTCTCTCTACCGTCCGGTGACCCCATGGATGTCACCCAAGAGGTCAGAGGTTGCCCGTTAGATTTTGGCAACCTAATACTTACGGTGGATCTTTTAGTATTGGAAATGGTCGACTTTGATATTATTCTTGGCATGGACTGTTTGTCAGCATATCATGCCACTGTTGATTGCTATACGAGGGTGGTCACATTCCGACCATTATGAGTTTTTGGTAATGTCATTTGAGCTTACCAATGCTCTAGCGGTATTTATGGATTGTTGTGGTAGAGCGTTGCTCCCACATATGTAGTATTTCTTGTGAGGGAGCATTGCTCTCACATTCGATGATCTATTTCTTTGGTGATTTGTAGCTAGTGATCATATTTCAGACTTGTTGTTGGGGATCTTATAGTTGAGTATGTCTGTTGTACGGGCATTATGAGTTCTAGGTTTTACCATTTAGGCTTACAAAGCCCTAGATGCTTTCATGGACTGGATGATTTCGGTATTCCTAGGTTGTTTGGATTGGTAGCTCGATATTCTCACTTTTTCACTTGAGGTATGTGATTTAATTTACCGGTCAGTATTTATACTCTATATCTATTGTTAGTACTTGCTGATGGTAGATAACGAAATTTGGGGACCAAATTTTTTATTAGTGGGGGAGAATGTAAAATACCAAAAAAATGGCAGATTATGATAAAGGAATTATTCAAAATTTTTAGAGTTTTTTCGGGAATTTTTGGGAGCTCGTATGGACGAGTTTTCGGGGATAAAAGTGGGCCCCGGAAAAGCCTGTTTAGGTTACCCATTTAAGCGAGGAGAAGTTTGATTTTTCTTTTATTTTATTTTCTTTATTTGCTTTCGTCCGTTTCCTCTTCGACGTCGTGTGCCCGAGCCTCACCCGCGCCTTCTCCTCCAGAGCCCTAACCGCTCGAGGCGGTTCTTCATCCCCTCTCCTCTCCCGAGCCGATCTCCACTTCTCCCCTCTTCTCATCTTCTTCCTCACCAATTTTGTGCCCTAGCTGCCAGCCACCCGAGCCCTCACGGCGAATTAGCCCCGGCCGACGCCAAGGTTCTTCCTTTTCCTATTTTATACCCTAGCGCCGGCTGCCTCCATGTTGTGACTTAGTTCTCCACGGTCGCCGACGAATCTCCTGATTCTCCTCTACCGTGTCGGCAGCAGTTCTCTTTATCTTTGCCCGACGCCGCCTGATTGCTGACCACCGCCTCCTCTGTGTTCGAACCCTAGCACTGACGTCGCCCACCAGATCGTCACAACAGCTCGCCGGAAAGAAGGATCAGCACCACCATTGCGTCTCTGCCCTAGCGAAGTTAGCTGATTCTTTCCTTTTGCCTAGGTTTCCTCTTATTGCCGGATCCAAACCCTAGATCCACTGGGTTTGGTTGTGGTCAGCCTACCAGATAGGAAATTCTTCCTTCTGTAATCTGATATGAATATTTCTGTTGATTCTTTCTTGGCGAATTCAACAGTAGCTTGCGGTGTCTGCAACCAACGGTCTCCAGCAGTGGCTACTTTGGGTGGCACTATCCCTAGGTGTAGATCAACAACCGCTGTGAATTTAGGTAAGGAGTGGGAATCTTGGGACATATTGAGATGATGTGGTCTATAGATTAAGCATTTGCTTAGTTGCAGATCATAGTGTACTTGATTTTGTTAGATGATTATTCATGTGTCGGTTGATTAGGTTTATGTGTTTTTAAAATTAGGGGTTTGCCCTAATTTAGGGTTAAAGAATTTATTTAACTATTTATAGGAATTTAGCTAAATAATCGTATATCTATTGGATACAGGACTTTGACACGAGACGAGTATCTCGATGTCAGATTTGGACATTCCTATTGTAGGCGGGTACTTCTGACTTTATGTCGTTTGATATGCATAGTAGTGAATTTAACAAATTGTAATAATTATGTTTCTTATCTATTTCGGTTAGTCACTACTCGATACTTGTTACATGCTTGGTTGATACTTGTTTTGCATCTCATGTTATTTCTTACCTTCTTATACATGCTTATAGGGGGTAGTGATATACCATGCTTCACCATGTTCAGGACCTAGGTTTTATACCTTATCTTATCTGTGTACCTTTGATTTGATTCATTAACCTAAGGTGCACCTTCTATATATATATATATATATATATATATATATATATATATATGGATTAGCTCAGGATATTTCCACGGTTAGTGTCATGCACCATTTGCATGATTGCATGTTGTGCGATGTTCCGCTCCATTATTGTTAAGCACATCGCCAGTTACATGGATCTGCACACACCACCACTCATGGGTTAGTGGTCGATTCAGGCAGAGTGTGTTGCAGCAGGGACTTTGTTTGGCTTCGTTGGTCCGCTCATGGGTAGTGTGACGCAGCGTGGTAGCCGGCAGAGATTCCTCCCCGTCATCGTGTACCTGGAGATGAGAGCATTGCGCTCCCCCATTTATGATTTGGGGTAGAAGGATAGGTGTACTCCGACAGCATCCCATCCACTCGGTCACTCATCAGGAGCAGTGACGACAGAGTGCACGGTTGTCACAGCCCTACCCACTCTGTCTCACTATTGTGTGTGAGATGGTTGATTGGTGTCAGGGGTGGCCAGGACGCATCATTGGCATTATACGCATTGATACATTTATTTCTTGTGATTGTGTTTGCTGCATTTATTTGCTGCATTTTGGTTGGATGGCCATGCCTGACATGCATACAGGATTTCTATACCTCTCGGACTGTTTATCCTTGTACCAGGTCCTGGTTAGTACAGTTTTCTCCTGTTTACTACAGTTGCATTTTATCCTTCTTATATCAGGAGACTGTACGCATGATTAGTGCTAGATGTTAATTCTCTACTATGTATATCAGTTGTTACCCGCTGAGGAGTTGACTCACCCCGTGGATATTTACTATTTTCAAGTTGATGCTGTCAGGAGAGAGTTCCAGTTGCTAGTCCCCTGCAGCCACGAGGATGTTTATTTATCTTTTGGCTTTATGTACTAGACTATGTTTGGATTTATTTTTGTAGGATCGAAAAGAATTTAGATATCTCCACAATGACATGATATTGTCCACTTTGGGCCTAAGCCCTCATGGTTTTGCTCTTGGGCTCTACCCAAAAGGCCTCATGCCAATGGAGATATCTTTCTCTTATAAACCCATGATCTTTTTCCATGTGTTTTCAATATGGGACTATGTTTGCAACCTTGCAACCCCAACAATCCCTCCCTCAAACAAAGGACCATGGGCTTCCCACGTCCGATCCTTGACCCACCAGGTCTTCCTGCCCCTCGGTCTACCCGACCTACTAGGACTTCCTGCCCCTCGGTCCACCCAACCTACTAGGACTTCCTTGCCTAGCTGCAACTAGGACTTCCTGCCTGGTGTCTGGTCCTCTTGATCCGAACATAGGAGCCCCCACTTTCTTTGTTCGAGGTCAATATTGTACTCACATGGTTCAATCAGACCATAGCTCTTGTGCACAGTCGGTGGTTAAACCTTCTGGCAGTCCGGGCTCTGATACCAATTGTAGGATCGAAAAGAATTTAGATATCTCCACAATGACATGATATTGTCCACTTTGGGCCTAAGCCCTCATGGTTTTGCTCTTAGGCTCTACCCAAAATGCCTCATGCCAATGGAGATATCTTTCTCTTATAAACCCATGATCTTTTTCCATGTGTTTTCAATATGGGACTATGTTTGCAACCTTGCAACCCCAACAGTTTTACTATATGCCTTCCTAGACGGCAGAAGTGGTAAGTTGATTTGATCGTCGGATTTGTGTTTTATGGGTGTAGTTGAGTAGGGTGAATTTTGAGTTTTATTATCATTGCTTATTAAACTGCGTGGATGTCTATATGTTGTGGTTTGTTTATTATTGTTATTTATTCCAGTCGCATGTGGCTGAAGTATATAGTGATATAGTAAAGTTTCAGATTATCCGCCATACAGGGGAGATGCTGCCGAAATTTATTCGGACGGGGGCTCCTCCGGGGCATGACAGTCATCTTCTCCTTCTGAAATGCTAAAAATTGCATCACTTTGTGCTTCACCCTCTTGGACTGACATGATGTCACGGTCATCTAGGAGTGTCAGTTGTTCAAATACCGCTACTCGCTTTATATTTCTTTTATCATTTGAGCATTCCCTAGCAAAATGACCCTCTTGTCCACAGAGATAACACTTGCATTTCTTGTTCCTAAGCAAATGTTTCCGCTTTTCTATCCTCGCATGTGAATCATGAGGCTTGCCTTTATATGTGCGACTTCACCTTATACCGTATTTATGTTGCTCTTGCCCCCTGTAGTATCCAGGGATAGGTATCTGGCTGCAGAAGGATAAGTTTTTTAAAGATTTTTTAAAAGCTGCTTCCTTGCATTCCTGTTTCAAAAATTTGTAAGCAAATAATATTCTTGGAAATACTCCAACAGTTAAACTCGGGTATTTTTTGTCAAAAGCGGCTTTTATTCTGCTGCCTAGATCACTAGGCATTTTAAACCAGAACTTCTCTGAAAGTTCTATTCCAGTGTAGAGTCTTCCTATTTTTTATGCTAGCCTCATATAGTCATTCATGTATTTAACAATATTTTTGACATTATCACAGGAGAGTTTTTCTAGATCTCGATATGTTGCCTCCTGAATTGTAGTAGATCCTTGAGTAGGATCTTCCGAAGAAAATACACGCCTCATTTGAGAAAGAATATTTTGGGTACCTTCTCTCCCTTCTGCAATACTGATTAAGGCTTCGTATTCATTTGAATATGTCATTCTCCATTGTATCCATGCTAGCTTCTCTACTTCTCCTAATAGATTTTCTATGTATTCAGCTTTATCCTTGGAGTTGGTGAAACCCTGACTGGCCACATGATTTTTGGTAATGGATTTCCATCTAGAGAATACGTCATAGAATAGTCCCAGGTTTTCTGGGATGACAAAAATAGCTCCCCCTTGTTGTTGTGCTGAAGGGAGAGTCCACATTTCATCATTTGGTTCTCGCTTAAACCTTACCCCGGTAGCTAGTCTTTGTTCAGTAATGGGCCTAGATGGGTCAAGCTCTGTTCGGGTTGCCGGTGGATATCCTGGTGGTCCCATCATTGCTTCTTGTGGGGGATTATATGGTGAGGTTATTGCAGCACTAGTTGTAGAATAAATCTGCTAGCCTTCCTGTTGATACATTAATCGTCGCGGATTTGGGTAGTCCATATTTGTCTCAACAGGTTCTGCAGGTCCTGCAGCAGTATCAATTCCTGCAACAAGTAGTTCTTCCCCACCATCTTCCGGTCCTATGGCAGTATCAATTCCTACAGCAAGTAGTTCTTCCCCACCATCTTCCGTAGTTGCAGCAAATGGATTAAACCATTCATCATCATAGATGTCCCATATAGGTTCAGCTGCATGTGTGTTGTTGGTCAGATATTCAATATATTTCTATGTAATCATTTTCCTCTTTATTGTACAAAGAGACATGGGTTGGGGTACAGAGGCTCATGGGCTTGTAGTCGCTGTATGTTCTTTATGCAAATGTTGAGGGAAATCATCCAGGGTGAAAACTGAGATTGCATGTTTCTCTTTTGGTAATAGATGTTTGAATATCCGAGGAGCCTGTGCTGCTGAAGTTGACCCAAAACCTTGGTTGCCCCTGGTTGTTTCTGTTAATGTTGCTACTTCAAAATTTTCAAGGGTTATAATTCTCTCAAATATAATTTGAGCAATGTATTCACCTTGTTTTATATAATAATCATAGTCAGAATGATTGAAAATTAGAATAAATACTTCACCTCTGTAATCTGAATTAATAACTCCTGCTCCAACGTCAAAGCCATATTTCTAGGCAACCCCCGATCGCGTTGCTAGTCGCCCATATGTTTGGGATGGAATTTCAAAGCAAAGGCCTGTTGGAATTAATTTTCTTCCTCGAGATGGAACAATCATATTTTCACTAGTGGCTAAATCGAATCCCGCCGCACCTGCTGATTTTTGCTTTGGTAAAATAGCATTAGATGAAAGTCCTGTTACCAAAATTGTGTGTGAGGCCCTCGATGTTTCTGAGAGTGATTCATTGTCAGCTAATACTTTACCATTAATTTTTTTCCCATGATTCCTGCCTTTCTTCAATAGTCTGTAGAAGTTTTTGCTGAAAATCATAAGAAGTATGTTTTGGTGAATTAGATTCATTAATCCATTTTGTAGACATGAGCCAAGAAGTATATTCCTCATCTGTATTTGCTTCTTCTGTCTTTGATGGCCAGGGTAGGTAATCTTCATCTTTAGGGTAGTCTTTGTTGATAAAAACTCCTGGTGCTTTTTCTATTAATACAGCAAGGGTTTGGAAAGATTCTTCATCACTTTGAATTTCTTCATCCTTTTCATTATAATGTATTGCCCGAGAGATTGCTACAACATGATAATTATTGAAACTTAAAGATATCCTTCCATCTAACAGATTCTTGGTATTCAATTCCGATGGCTGCATTGGTATAGTTATCTGCATTGGTCGTAGGGTCTAATTAAGCCCTTGCAAATGGGTAGTGGAATATCGTCTTCCTGGAAGGGCCCTTACTCCATGGCTTGTTAAGTACTCTACTACTCCCTGTACCTCAGAAGCAAAACACACGTTAGGAGTATTGGATAACCTTCCTACCATACCTCGAGTTATGAGGAGATTTGCATCACCTCCTCGCCATTGATCATACCCACGGGTTAAGATAGATACTTGAATATTTCTGTAGAAATCTCCAATTGTAAGCATAATATTGGGAATTACATAAACTAGCTGACTTCCCTGGGTAAGATCCACTTCCATTGTGGCAAGGATTGTTTGATCTCCTATCCAGCGGTTATCTCTGAAAACAATAAGAGACATGGTTCCTTCTTCTTGCCTGTGTAGTATTTGTATACGCACCTGAAGAACGCCTAGGTGTATGTATTGCATTCTGTTTCACTGGAGTTGGTTGAAACTTTCTTCTTGGATGAATATCCTGTCTTATTGATTTCCATCTGTAACTAGGAGTGGTTCTTCTGATCTGTGGACGTATACCCTATGGTGGGCATCATCCCTTTGTGAATGATATAGTACCTCTGTTGGTACTCTCACAGCTCTTCTTGCATAGATAGCCGTAATTGAACTTGAGGATTTATTTGCTATTCTAGGGTGTGTGCTTGTGTGGCTCTCCCAGTTAGTCGTCTTCCGATTCTTCGTGCCGCCTGCTGAGTATTATAGATTCTTCTCTGTTTTCTTCGGCATTCCCTGATTTGATCATCATACAAAGGTGTTGTAACTGTTGTAGGTTGTTGTTCAGTGACTACCCTTGCCATTTACTTCTTGAGTTTAGTCTGCTCTTCTTCAAGGATTTTGTAGGGATCACGAAATCCTCGCAGTTGTCCTTTCTTTTCCTTAGGTTTTTCAGTTAAGGACAACCCTTTTAGCTTATCAATAAGCTCGTCAGGGATGAATGAAGTTGTTGCTCCCTTTCTAGTTTGTTCAAGAACAGTCTTGAGATCTCCTTGAATATCTTTCAAACTTTCAGCAATCTGCACAAGTAATTGAAGTTGAGTATTATTGTGCTTAATAATGGCAAAATTTCCTGAATTGGGTCCTTGGAATTTGCTTGGCTCAGCGAATCCTATAACAGGAGATTCTATTTGTTCTGTGGTTTGAACGACTTCCTTGTATGAGAGCGTGCCCTTGGTTATAAAGTAACTTTCACTCATGAGCTTGTCCACTTCTCCAACTTTTGGAGAAGTCTCTCCACACACTCTAGCTTCTTGTTAAGATCTTCTGCTAACTTCAAAGCTTCCTTTTCTATAAGGTGTGGTTGTTCCGCAATTGTTGTAACAAGTTCTCTAACCTCTTGCTTCGTTAACTGGCGATTTTCAGTATATATAATAGTTAAGTTTTGTAAGGCCAGGTATAATTTATACACTTTGCTTTCAAGATCCTAACACTTCTCTTGGATTTGCTTAAGATTTCTTTGATGGACTCGAGATGATAACTATCATAAACTACAGCAAGATTATTTGCTAATTGATCAGAGGTAACTTTTGGGACTAAAGCAAGGTCAAGGTATTCAAGGTTAGATGTACGTGAGTTTACGTACCAGTTGTTAGGATATATACTAAAAGCCTAGCTTTTGGTATAAACATTTATCTAGAAATAAGAATCACATTAGTCAAATGTCTACATTTATGATAAATGTAATTGTTCAATTAATTTATATTGTAGATAACATGGTGTGTGGTATCACACACAGAAGATCATATTATCAGTTCCTTATAAATTATAAACAGTAGCTCACGACCAAGATGGAAAGGAACAAACCATTGGAAGGTCGTAGTGTAATTAGGTATTAGTTTATCTTAACTATATAATTACACTAGTACACTTAAAGTGTATTGAGTAGGACCATTTGAGGTCGTTTCTTTTATACTGACTTTATAAAGGAACAAAGACCTCAGTTATTATGGAAGTGTGTGCTCTTAATCCTAATATAATAACAAGCACATATATTTGATATTTATTTCTTTAATTTATCAATGGGTGAGATTTAGTTCGATAAATCAATAAGCCCGATAAGTTGGGAAATGATATCACTTATAGTGTGTGTTGTTGATTATAGAAGGAAATTGTGTTCTAGTGATCTAGGTTGAGAATGTCCCCAAGAGGAGCTCATAAGGATTGTCATGTTAAACCCTGCAGGTGGACTTAGTCCGACATGACGATGAAGTTGAGTGGTACTACTCTTGGAGCTAGATATTAATTAAGTGAGTTGTCAGTAACTTACTTAATTAGTGGACATTCGACATCTTAAACACAGGGAGACTAACACACTCATAATAAGAAGGAGCCCAAAATGTAATTTGGGATTGGTGCGGTAGTTCAATAATAGTTCTCTGGTGGAATGAATTATTATTGATAAAATTAAGTTGTGTGTTCGGGGCAAACACGGGATGCTTAATTTTATCGGGAGACCAAAACCAATTCCTCCTCTCGGTCCCTATCGTAGCCTCTTAATTATAGAGTACTATACCCACCTATACCCACCTTCTTACCCATCCCATAGGGGCCGGCCAAGCTAGCTTGGAGACCAAGCTAGGGCCGGCCAAAGTTTGGTTCATGGGTGTTTCAAGGTGGCCGGCCCTAGCTTGGGTTCAAGCTTGGTGTGGCCGACCCAAATTTAAATAAAAGGATTTTTATTTTTAAAATTTTTCTTATGTGGATAACATGATTTAAAAGAGAGTTTAAAAATTTAAATCTTTCCTTTTATAAGATTCTACAAAAGATTAAGAGAAGAGCTAAATCTCTTTCCTTATTTGTAGATTAAAAGGTTGATTTTAATTTTGGTAAAAACTTTCCTATTAATCATGTTTATTATTTAAAAGAAAGTTTAAAAATTAAAAAATTCTCTTTTATTAGTTTTAACAAAAGATTAAGAAAAGATTTAATATCTTTCCTTATTTGTAGATTAAAAGAGATTTTAATTTTTAGAGATAACTTTCTTTTTATCCTCATGTTAAAAGAAAAATTTTAATTTATAAAATTTCCTTTTTATTAACCAATCGTGAAGGGAAAAATTATTGGCAAAATTTTTTATAAATTTCTGGAAGCAAATAAGGAAGTTTTAATTTGTGTTTAAAATTTTATTTGCTTGGAAATTTTATGGTGTGGCCGGCGATTGTAAATTGAAAAGAAAATTTGTTTTTAATTAAATAAATTTTCCTTTTCAATGGCAAAAGAATTAAGGAAGTTTTTATTAAATTTTCCTTATTTGCCAAGACCAAGGATTATAAAAGAGGGGGTAGAGAAGGCTTCATGGTGAATAACTCTATTCTATTTTCTCCCTCTTTTCTTCCTTGGTGTGGCCGGCCATCCTCTCCTCCTCTCTTCTCTTTGATGGCCGAACCTCATCCTTCTTGTGGAGATTCATATGGTGGCCGGATCAAGTTTAGAGAAGAAGAAGAAGGAGAGAAAGAAAGTTTTGTTTCTAGCATCCCTTGGAGCATGGTGGTGGTGGCCGAACCTCTTCATCCTAGGAGAAGTTTTGATGGCCGAAACTTGTAAGGAAGAAGAAGGTGCTTGGTGGTTTTCATCTTGGAAGATCGTTGCCCACACAACGTCTGAGGTTAGAAGAGGAATACGGTAGAAGATCAAGAGGTCTTTCTAAAAGGTATAACTAGTATTTTTCCTTTCCGCATCATACTAGTTATTTTTGGAAATAATACCAAATACAAGAGGCATGCGATTCTAGTATTTCGAATTTGTTTTCGAGGTTGTGTTCTTTTGTTTTTTTCTTTTCCTTGTGATTTGATTGTTCTTTTCGGTTGACCTAAAGTTATTTAAGGAAATTAAATATTAACTTTTCTTAAAAGGCTTTGTCTAGTCGGTGGTGGTTGTTCCTGTTGGTGCAGGTAACACTAACGGTCTAACCTAGGTTTTGATGAATGACAAATAGGTTAAGTTAGTTTTGTTGTTGTCTAACACTTTGATCGAGTGTGCAGGATAAGTCCAGACAGGTCGACGAGCTGACCGGATGTCTGGCACGAAGTCCAGCTAGGTCGACGGGCTGACCGGATAGCTGGCAAGAAGTCCAAGCGGGTCGACGGGCTGACCGGACGCTTGGCAAGAAGTCCAGCTAGGTCGACGGGCTGACCGGATAGCTGGCGAGAAGTCCAGACGGGTCGAAGGGCTGACCGGACGTCTGGCAGGTAAGTGAGGTAAGTCACTAGAGGGGAGTGACTGCGAGGACGCGTTCCCGGGAAGGGAACATTAGGCGTCGATCCGGCTTAGATCCATTTCGGATGTCTAAGTCGAGATCGTGACTAGATTCCGGTCTCGGAAAGACGGAATCTAAGTCATACTATTTGTGCTAATTCATAAATGTGCTAACAATCTATTTTGCAGGATATATATTGCCTCAGACTAACTTTGTTTCACAGGAAAAGGGAGTTTTCTGGAACAAGGTGATCCGGGCGCCCGGAGGGGATCCGGGCGCCCGGAGGTCCGGGCGCCCGAAAGGGATCCGGGCGCTCGGAAAGCAAATTATATCCAGGCCAAGTCGTCACCACGTGGAGCATCTCGGTTTGAGCAGCTACGTCACATTCCAGGCGCCCGGAGCAACATATAAAAGAAGCCCCAGGCAGGAGCTTCAGAATCATCTTTCACATCTGAGAACTCTGAGATTACTCGCTCTGCTACTCTGCGCTCCAACGACGCTCACAAAGCTCTGACGACACGTTCCCGCTCTTTTAAATTCCTTGTCTGTCGGTACAGCTTTGTTTTTCTTTTCATTAGCATCTTTTTGTACTTAAATTGTAATTATCCGAATTGCTAGTGAATTACCCAACGAAAGTACTCAAGGAGTACGGGCCTTCGAGTAGGAGTCGTCACAGGCTCCGAACGAAGTAAAAAACCCTGTGTCTACTTTACTTTTCCGCTGCGCTTATACTCGATATTTTCGAATCGATATTCACCCCCCCTCTATCGAATCTAACGGTCCTACAAGTGGTATCAGAGCGAGTACCGCTCTGATTTGGTGCAACCACCAATCAGACTGGGGGTGAAACCTTTTATTTTTTTCGGTCTTCACTTTTACACTTTATTCCAAACTGGTTTATTTTTTTAATATTTTTTTAAATATAAATTGGTGCAACCCCAATCTAGATTTTTTTTACTTTTCCCGCACTACTAATCCAAGACCAAGTCTTGGGATATTTTTTTGGCTATTTACTTGTGTACAGGATGTCCCAACAAGAAGGCTTCAGCACAGTACGACCTCCACTCTTCAACGGGGACGATTTTCCGTACTGGAAGAAGCGCATGGAGGTTTACCTCAAAACAGACTTCGACCAGTGGATGAGCGTCACGAGACCCTATAAAATTCCAGCGGACAACTCTGGGAATATACTGGATCCTGAAGACTGGACAGCAGATTTGAAGAAAAAAGCGTCAACAGAAAATAAAGCGATCAACACTCTACAGTGCGGATTAACAAGAGAAGAACTGAACAGAGTCGGTCCACACAAAAACGCTAAAGAACTGTGGGACAAATTGATCGAGCTGCACGAGGGAACGAGCGACGCCAAGGTAACCAAACGAGACCTGCTCTTAAATAAAATTCTTAATATAAAAATGCAGGAAGGTGAAACAGCAAATCAGCTCCACGCGAGGATCAAGGACATCCTCAACGGGCTTCATGCGATAGGCCACCAGATGGAAAACAGAGACTTAATAAGGTATGCATTAAATGCTTTTCCACGTAATAGTTTGTGGGCATCAATTGTAGATGCCTACAAGATTTCTAAAAATCTTTCTAAGTTAAAATTAGACGAGCTTTTCTGTGAATTAGAATTACATGAACAAACTAATGTTGGAGCCGAGAAAGGTATAGCTTTATTTGCAAGTTCGTCCAAGGAAAAGAAGAGCAAGCCTGAATATGAAGAAGATTCCAACCAAGACTCCGAAGACGAAGAACACCTGGTGAACTTGGTAAGAAAAATGTTCACCAGGAGAAAAAGGAGCTTCAGCAAAAAGGACCTTCAAAAGATCAGCTCTCCCTCAGAACAAAAGAATGTGACTTGCTTTGGCTGCAATAAAAAGGGACACTACAAGAACGAATGCCCAAAACTGAAGGTCGACAAACCGAAGTCAACCAAAAAGAAGGCCCTCAAAGCAACGTGGGACGACTCCTCGGACGAATCGGAGGAAGAAGAGCAGAAACATCAGAGCCACCTCGCACTGATGGCCCGCGAAGCTGAAACAGAAGACGAGTCGGAAGATGAAGACGGGTCTGAACCCGAAACAAGCAACGAGTCCGTACTCGTTTTCGAAGGTCCGAATGAGGTAGATTTTAATTTAAACAAAAAATTTTTTAGAATTATTTCATGTTTAAATAGTAAATTGATTAAACTAGAAAATGAAAACAAATCACTTCTTGAGGAAAATCAAAACCTCAAGGAACAAAAAAAATACAAATCCAACTCAAGATCTAACACTTGAGGAGGAGAATTTATCATTAAAAAATGAGATTAACAATTTAAAAGAAATGTTAGAAAAATTCACAACAAGATCAAAAAATCTAGACTTAATCCTAAATAATCAAAAAGCATGCTATAATAAAACCGGACTAGGATATAAGTCGAATTCAAATAAAACCTTCAAATCATTAATAACCCAATACAAATCAACCAATCTAGCTTGGGTTCCGAAAGCGTGCTTAACCACGCAAATAGGACTTAATCAATATTATATACCTAAAGAAAAAATACATTATATAAAATCGAATAAACCAAACCAAAATCCAAAATACAAACCTAAATCAAATTCAAAATTTAAACACTTTAAAAATCAACAAAATTATCATCAAGTTAACCATAACTATAAAAGGAATCGACACAAACCTAAATCCAAAATTTAAATTAATGGCCAATAATTCAGGGGGGAGGCTCCAGAATAGCTGGCACCTCCAAAACTAACTTACCCGACAGGGTAACCTAAAACAAACTAACCCGGCAGGGTAATTAGGATTAGAGACCAAGTTTAACTTGAATCATGACACTGGTGAAGTTTTTGGATGATAGTACGTTAAGGAAACTTGGGCATCGCATGTCTAGAAAGATATGGTTTCGATCTGGTGCATTTGGCCAAGTGGAACTGACCGAAGCTACCCTTAAATGAATCCTAACCAGTTAGACCAAGATTTAGTACTAAGCTCCGTGGATAGGACTATTCGGAAAACCTCGAAAGGTTGGTTACTTCTAATGACGTCCATATGACTCACCAAGCTTAGAAGTTTATCCGAAGAATGCCTATTTGTGGAGACCAAAGCTAAATCTGAATCTAACACAAGTTAAACCAAAACTCCATAATTAAAAATCTAATTTTATCTCGCAAAATCATAGGATTCCCTGATTGATAATATAGATCGAGTGAGATGAATAAGGCTTAAATTTTTTAAACTTAGAAATTAATTTTAATTTTAAAACTTAAAAATTAAAAATTAATTTTAATTTTAAAACTTAAAAATTAATTTCAAAATTTTAATTTTAAAACTTAAAAATTAATTTCAAAATTTTAATTTTAAAACTTAAAAATTAATTTCAAAACTTTAATTTTAAACTTAAAAATTAATTTCAAAACTTTATATTTTAAAACTTAAAAATTAATTTCAAAATTTTAATTTTAAAACTTAAAATTCAATTTCAAACTTAAAACTCACTTTAATTTTAAAACTTAACTTAAATAATGTCTGCTCAAAAATAAAAAGACTAACTTTAAATCCTACTTACTGTAGGAAACCAAGTGGATTTTGGACAGTGGTTGCTCCAAACATATGACTGGAGATCACACCAAGTTCACTCAACTCACTTACAAAAGCTTAGGAACAGTTGTCTTTGGAAACAACGGCAAACTCAAGATAATTGGTATAGGTAATATTGAATTAAAAATAGACTTTATAATTACAAATGTTTTACTTGTTGAACATTTTAAATATAATCTTCTGAGTATAAGTCAATTGTGTGATACTAGGTATAAGGTTAAATTTCTATCCACACAGTGTTTAATCAAACATCTAGATAATCCTACCATAAGCCTAAAAGGTTTTAGAAAAACAACATCTATGCCATCAACTTAACCACTTCTTCCATTAAGTGTTATTTAACACAAAAAGAAGAAACTTGGTTATGACATAGGCGGATGTCTCACACCAACTTTAGAAATATAAGTAAACTAAATGGACTTGTGAGAGGCTTACCAAAATTACCTAACTTAGATTCAACCATATGTAATGCTTATCAACAAGGTAAACAAACTAAATTCACTCACAAACAAACAAATCAGCCACAAACTAACTCAATATTAGAACTTCTACATTTAGACCTTTTTGACTCACATGGAGTCAAATCTATAAATGGAAACTTATATTGTTTAGTAATTATAGATGATTATTCTAGATTTACTTGGGTAAAATTCTTAAAACATAAAGATGAAACTTTTGAAATCTTTATAAACTTCTGCAAACAAATTGAAAACGAAAAAGATATTAAAATTAAAAGAATTAGGAGTGACAATGGGGGAGAATTTAAAAATCATAATTTTAACAAATTCTGTCTTGAAAATGGCTACCATCACGAATTTTCATGTCCTAAAACCCCCCAACAAAATGGAATTGTAGAAAGAAAAAATAGAACCTTACTAGAAGCCTCTAGAACCATGTTAAATGAATATAACCTACCTAAATATTTCTAGGCAGAAGCTGTTAGCACAGCCTGCTATGTGCAAAATAGAACAACATTAAATTAAAGACATAATAAAACCTTCTTTGAGATATTTTATAACAAACAACCCAACATAAAATATTTTAAAGTATTTGGGTGTCCAGCCTTCATCCTAAATACTAGAGAACATTTAGGAAAATTCACCTCTAAAGTAGAAAATGAAATTTTTGTAGGATATTCTCTAAACAGTAGGGGTTACAGAATATATAATAAAATTACGCTAAAAATCGAGGAAACCACAAATGTAAAATTTGAAGAAACCCAAGGACAAACTCAACTTTAACCTACTAAATTTAATAATTCTGAAGAAACCAATCAATCCCTAGACTATGAAGAAGATGAACACACTCAAGAAAATGAACCCCCTAGAACTATAAGAGTAAATCCTAACCATCCAACTGATCAAATAATTGGTGACCCAGACTTGAGAGTTCAAACCAGATCATCCTTTAGAAACCTAAGTCAAATTTCTCTAATTTCAAAAATTGAACCCAAAACTGTGGATGAATCCCTACTAGACCCAGACTGGATTATAGCTATGCAAGAAGAACTAGCCCAATTTGAGCGTAATGAAGTTTGAGACCTAGTACCACCACCTAAGAATAAGAAAATAATAGAAATAAAATGGGTATTCAGAAACAAATTAAGTGAAACTGGGGAAATTACTAGAAATAAAGCTAGGCTAGTTACCAAAGGGTTTAGTCAGGTTGAAGGACTTGACTATGATGAAACCTATGCCCCAGTAGCCAGATTAGAATCCATTAGAATGTTACTAAGTTATGCAGCACACAAGGGATTTAAACTATACCAAATGGATGTTAAGTCTGCATTTCTTAATGGACTAATTAAAGAAGAAGTTTATGTAGGTCAGCCTCCTGGGTTTGAAAGTCTAGAACACCCTGATTATGTTTTTAAGTTAAAGAAAGCATTATATGGACTCAAACAAGCACGCAGGGCATGGTATGAAAGGCTAACATCGTACTTAACATCTAAAGGATTCAACCAAGGTCAAATTGACCCAACCTTGTTTGTTAAATCATTAAATACAGACATATTTATTGCACAAATATACGTAGATGATATAATATTTGGTTCAACAAATTCAGAATTTTTAGAAGAATTTATTAATCTAATGGAAAAAGAATTTGAAATGAGCTTAGTAGGAAAATTAACTTATTTCTTAGGATTACAAATCAAACAAACAAATGAAGGAAATTATATTTACCAACATAAATACACTAAAGACTTACTTAAAAAATTCGGAATGGAAAATACAAAAGAAATAAAAACACCTATGGCAGTAAACACAATCTTAGACAATTACCCAAATGGAAAATCAATTGATTTAAAATATTATAGGAGTGCAATAGGTAGCCTACTGTACTTAACTGCAAGCCGACCTGATATTTTATTTGCAGTTAGTATGTGTGCTAGATACCAAACTTGTGCTAAGGAATCCCATTTGACACAAGTTAAAAGAATTTTTAGATATCTTAAGGGAACAACAAATGTAGGAATTTGGTATCCTAGGATAAATAATTTTGAACTAATAGGGTATTCTGACTCAGATTATGCTGGATGTAAATTAGACCGCAAAAGCACAAGTGGTGGATGCCAATTATTAGGTTCATCACTTGTCAGCTGGTTTAGTAGAAAGCAACATTGTGTTGCTCTATCTACAACTGAGTCAGAATACATAGCTATAGGCGAATGTGTTGCACAATTATTATGGATGATGCATACTCTAAAAGATTTCAACTTAAATATCACAAATGTAAAAGTATTAATTGACAATATAAGCTCAATTAACTTAACCAAGAACCCTGTGCATCATTCAAGAACCAAATATATTGAAATTAGACACCACTTTATCAGGGATCATGTTTCTAAAGGTGATATTGAACTCAAATACATTGAGTCCAAATCAAATTTAGCTGACATTTTCACAAAGTCACTCCCTGAAAGTGAATTAGCAACTTACGTCGAAAATTAGGGATGTGCTTAATAGACTAGGATTTTTCAGAATTGTTTCCAAAAATAATTGTTTTCAAATTATAAGTTAAACTTGTTTGTTTTCAAAACCTTCCAGTTTTAGATTTTCAAAAACAGTTTTGGCCTTAGACTAGTTTTGAATCCCTAGAAAGCATGTACCCATAGGACTAGTTTTTGAGCATCTCACTAACACCTTAGGCTTACCTTGCTTGTGTTTGACAAACATAGAAAGGGGTGAGATGCGTAGGCCAACTGTCTGGACTTAAGATGCTTATTTCAGTGCATCAGCATAAGTCTGGACGTTAAATACAAATCAGACAGTAATCAGATTAAGATCATCAGTCAAGTCAAACACTGACTGCTTATAATCACCTAAATTTGACTAACCAAGTGAAAGCTACTATCTTCTGATAGTTAGTTAGTACCTAATTGGTTAGACAGCTGTTTAATTTTAAGTATCAAGTTCAGGGAGAGAAATTAATTAAAATTTTGTGTGTTTAAAAATGTTTTTGTACATTTATTTTAAAACTAACTTATTTTTAAACACCAGTTTTCAAAAAGTTAAAATTAACTAAGTGTTTGAAAAACTTGGAAGTTTAATCTCACCTAATTTTTAAACCTGATTTTAAAAGTTGAATATTACAAATTTAAACTTATTCAGTTTTGTAACATATGCTTGAAAATTAAACTTTCCAAACTTAGCTTTTATCAAATTAGCCTTAACAAAATTATTTTGGCTAAAATTTTACTTCTTGAAAAATTAATTTTACTTGTTTAATTCTTGTTTTGTTTTGAAAAATCAAATTTTAAACTTATACTTTTTAAAATTTAAACTTGACTCCCCCAAGTCAACTTGACCATTTTTTTTGGTTTTAAATTGTGCATTTATCAGTATCTTTGAATTTTGAATCAGACTTAGATATTCTCCAAAATTAGCTGTTTCTTAAATTTTTACAGTAACCCTACACTATGCATGTTTATCCTTGCCTATTTTTGATGAATGCCAAAGGGGGAGGGTTAGGTGTTAAGTTAGCTAAATTGAAAACACTAAAACTAACTCCAAATTGAAAACACTATAATTAACTACCATGTACCTGTTTTATTCATTTCACTAACTTAACCAGGTTGTCATTCCATCAAAAAGAGGGAGATTGTTGGTGCGGGTAGCACTAACGGTCTAACCTAGGTTTTGATGAATGACAAATAGGTTAAATTAGTTTTGTTGTTTTCTGACACTTTGATCGAGTGTGCAGGATAAGTCCAGACAGGTCGACGGGCTGACCGGATGTCTGGCACGAAGTCCAGCTAGGTCGACGGGCTGACGGGATAGCTGGCAAGAAGTCCAAGCGGGTCGACGGGCTGACCGGACGCTTGGCAAGAAGTCCAGCTAGGTCGACGGGCTGACCGGATAGCTGGCAAGAAGTCCAGACGGGTCGAAGGGCTGACCGAACGTCTGGCAGGTAAGTGAGGTAAGTCACTAGAGGGGAGTGACTGCGAGGACGCGTTCCCGGGAAGGGAACATTAGGCGTCGATCCGGCTTAGATTCATTTCGGATGTCTAAGTCGAGATCGTGACTAGATTCCAGTCTCGGAAAGACGGAATCTAAGTCATACTATTTGTGCTAATTCATAAATATGCTAACAATCTATTTTGCAGGATATATATTGCCTCGGACTAACTTTGTTTTGTAGGAAAAGGGAGTTTTCTGGAAGAAGGTGGTCCGGGCGCCCGGAAAGCAAATTATATCCAGGCCAAGTCGTCACCACGTGGAGCATCTCGGTTTGAGCAGCTACGTCACATTCTAGGCGCCCAGAAGGAATCCAGGCGCCCGGAGCAACATATAAAAGAAGCCCCAGGCAGGAGCTTCAGAATCATCTTTCACATCTGAGAACTCTGAGATTACTCGCTCTGCTGCTCTGCGCTCCAACGACGCTCACAAAGCTCTGACGACACGTTCCCGCTCTTTTAAATTCCTTGTCTGTCGGTACAGCTTTGTTTTTCTTTTCATTAGCATCTTTTTGTACTTAAATTGTAATTATCCGAATTGCTAGTGAATTGCCCAACGAAAGTACTCAAGGAGTACGGGCCTTCGAGTAGGAGTCGTCACAGGCTCCGAACGAAGTAAAAAACCCTGTGTCTACTTTACTTTTCTGCTGCGCTTATACTCGATATTTTCGAATCGATATTCACCCCCCCCCCCTCTATCGAATCTAACGGTCCTACAGTTCCCATATCCAAGAAGGTCATGTGCCTCGCCACGTCAGTACTGGAAGCCAATTTTGGAAATTAATATTTAATGAAATTAATAACCTAGGTGATTTGGATCGAACGTGTTAAGTTCCGCACGAGATCCGAGTCTAAACCTAAAAGAACAAATAGATTAAACTTTGGATCAAACGTGTTAAGTTCCGCAGGCGATCCAAATTTAATTTAAAAGAACACATGGTAGCTAGGAAAAGGTTCAGACCTTTGTACAAAATTTTTGTACAGTGGAACCATTAGATTTTCCGTGTAGCAACCAACACCAGTCTTGTATGGTTTTTTTTCCCATATTTCGGACATTAGGTACTTAATATAGTAGACATTAGATCGTACTCACACAGGTGTGCCCTTGGTTTAAGAAGAAGGCTCCCAGCCTTACCAAGTTAGGACCTGTTCTTTTGCACTTCCTAAGGTCTAATTATATTAAGTTGCAAATTTTATCAAAAATCTTCCTTAATTACCTTAACCAAATCTTCCATCTCTTAAACCTCGCTCTGATACCAAAGTGCAGCGTGTGAAAGGAAAGAAAGGAAGAAAGGAATTTTATGCCAGAGGTAAAGTTTCAAAGTGATTCAAGAACATAGTAGCGAAACAGGTTGTGAAAAACTAAACAAATTAACAGAAATAAGGAGAGAGATGAACTCACAGATTCTATTAACTTGCTTGTTGTTTACAAACCCAAACTTGCTTACTTTCTTACAAACTTGCTTACAAACTTGCTTACAAACCCAAGTAGAGCTCAAGTTATTCTTGACTTCTGCCTCTGCAAGGGTGTAGAATTGCTCTCTTATAGAGGGAAAAAGCAATGTCGGGTGCACATAAGGGCCGCATCATCACATGCTTATGCCTTCTAAGATAAGAGAAAATCTCCTTAGCAGATTACCTTTACAGCTAGCGAATCTTATCGTGCTCAATTATTGAGTTTGAGTCACGAAGATTGCTTTTACAGCTGGCTAGCGAATCTTATCGTGCTCAATTATTGAGGTTGAGTCACGAGGATTGCTTTTACAGCTGGCAACTCTTATTATGTAGTACAACTTTATTGTTGCGGAGGATCCACTATTGGGTCCACCATGCTTGTCTTATCTATTTTACATTAGGTCCACCATGCTTATCTTATCTATTTTACATTAGGTCCACCATGCTTATCCTACAGTAGGAAGTGCGCCATTTTGTGAGCTAAGTTTTTGATCAGGCTTTCTGCTGCTTCTAACTGTTCATCTATTTGTTTTCTTATAGGATACCAGTCTTGCCAATAGCTATCCTTTGTGCTCCTTTTTTTACATTCTTGTAATTTGCATGCATGAAGGCATCGGAGTTGTTGTACTACAAAAACGGCTTGCTTTGAGGCCTGCTTCTCGAGTTGCATAAGTTGTTCTTTGATGTCATCACATTCATCAAGGGGGATTCCTTGCCGCATTTGCTGGTGTAGGTAGAGTAGGAGGCTTTGGTACCTGTCATCGAGTCTATCCATGTCGAAAGTATATTGATTATCTGTTGTTAAGCTTCCTTGTTGGGCCTTTCCCTTACTTCTTGTATAGCCAAGGTTGCCAGGTCCAGTTTGACTAGCATCTCCGGCTCCGGCCATTCTGCAAAAATGAGGGAATTTATTAATCGTGAAAGGGTATCAACGAGTTGATTATCCTTTCCATCAATGTGCTCAAAGCCAACATGTATGCCCGTTCCTGTAATATAGTCTATGAATGCCAACCATCTAACCCTTGAAGGTTTATTTGTGGAGGTTTTTTTCAAAAAAAATTAATAATTGCTTGGCAGTCAGTCTGAATAATTATCTCTCTTTTGTCTAAGAAGCAAATTTTTAGGGCTTCTAGAGAGTTCATAACTGCGTGTAACTCTGCATCTGGATTTTGGTGGATTGTATTTGTCGCTAGCATATGCACATATTTTTTCAGTACTCCTAGGGTCATATTTTTGCGGCTTCCACTTACATATCCCTCCCCATCCGTCCATGCAACCATCTGCTTCAAGTATCATAAAATATTCTTCCGGTGGTACCACTAAATCTGGTAGATTGAGAACAATTTCCTTGATTTTTTTTTACTAAAGCCCAATCCTGTTTGTTCATGCGCTTGTCACCTGGTGGGCTTGTTTTAGCATATAGCGAGCTGAGCAGTCGCCCTAGGTCTGGGATATAATTTCTTGCATAGTTTAAAAGTCCCAACCAAGATCTCATTCCTTTTGTAGAGCATAATTCCTTTTCTTTGAAATCTGCAAGTTTTGAAATAATATGGGGATGAAGCTTGATTTTTCCTTCTCCTAGTATTGCCCCAAGGAATTCGATTTCTGAAACCGCTATTTTCATTTTAGTAGGACTCAGGATAAGCGCATTTTTCTGGCATATACCAAGCATTATTTTTATGTGCTTCGCGTGTTCTTGATAGTTTTGAGAGAAAACCAGGATGTCATCAATATATACTACGATAAAATTTTCCGTTCCTTGGAAACAAATATATGGGTATGATTGTCGGTGAGCGGCCCCTGGATAATTATTTAGTGCTCGGGGGTTCGAGATTCGGTGCTATCGGAGTCGCGACACTCCTCCGTAGGTAGATAGATGATCGCCATTATCTGGCGCCAGCCACTCAGAGCGAACGGGGCTGAAGTTGCTCTGCCAACCGACTGAGACATTGACACCGGTCGGATGCGAGACTTCTGAGCCTTTGGTAGAGGTGGAGGCGATATGAAAGCAACCAGTGGCGTGCAGATGGTTCCTTGTGGCAGCTCGAACAAAGAAGGTGTCCGATCAGACGACAGGGACATATGGGGAACGACCGTCGTTTGGGCAGGAGGCGTCGAGGTTTCATCCCACTCAGAAGGAAGGCGTGGGCTAGTTCTGGTTGGGGTCCGCATCACGGAGGAAGTGGATCAAGAGGCAGTCTCTGTGCGGCGCCTCTTTCAGCTTATCAGCGGCTCCCGGAAGATGCCGATTCCGAGGCCCTATCGACCGGAATCACCGAAAGTCGTTCTGGTAGAGGATTTGTTGCGCCAACCGCTTCATCGCTAGTCGTCCGACTGGCTACCCCTTCACTCCCTTGAGCTGGCACTCCCGTGCTCTCTCCAAGAGGAACTTCTTGCGAGCCGACCAGATGTAAGCCTTAGCTCTCCAGTTCAGCTACGGTCACGGTGTTGATGTCTGCGTCCGCAAGCTTACACTTTCTAGCCAAACGCGCTCGCAACATGATTCGAGCTGCAAAAGAAGGAGAGAAATCAGTTAAATTCAAAGGTTAGACTAAGAAAGAGTATACTTAGGTTGGACGGAAGTCTCATGCAGATTAGGCTCAAGCCAAACACGTAGAGAACGCCCTCCAACAGCAATTTGTGAATGTGATACTTCTATCCAGCCAAGTTTGAGGCTGCCTGGAGGTAGTCCGCTCGGCTTTTGTACTTACCAAGCGATGGCGGATTCGCAACCTCTAGATGCTAGCTGGTCGGGAAATCTGGCCGCTCGGGGAATCTAGCCACTCAGGGAATTTAACAAAAAAATAGTACTCCCTCCAATGTTTGTTGGAGGATGACATCTTATCAAAGAAAACCAAGCCCACTCAGGTTTGTAACAAAAAGGTCCCCGGCTCGGATAATAAAAATAGTGGAAATTTCGAGGGGTTAAAGGAAGGTCGTGCAGGCAAAATAGGACAATAGCCCCGCACAATAGTCTGAAGGAGTTGGGGACTAATTGGTGGGAGAGATACGAAAATATTTGCAAATGGCGGAGAAGAACAGATGGATAGGGAACCGCAGACCGATGGTAAATCAATTCCTAAAGAAACATACACAAATAGGTGACGAAGCATGCAACCGATCGAAAGCAGAAGGGAGAGTGATATGATAATCATGGAATTTCATAAGCAGCTCTCAAACTTTCAACATCGCCACCATCAAACTTGGACTCGGTAGAAGTGTACCAGGGTCCAACGACGGAGGCGGGGGGTTGTGAAGAGCTTGCCATCGAAAATAGCGAGATCGAAGAAGTACAACAAACAGATTCGATCAAAGGAAAGAAGCTTACAAGAAAGATCGTTGGAGAAGAGAGCAGAACGTCGCAATGGCAAAGTTCAGATATAAAGGCACAAAGTAGAAGATGGCAACACACGCGAGGCTTATAAACTTCGTGATCGATCGACCTCAGCCGTCCGATCTAGAATTATGAAAACCTAGAAGCAGATCCAACCGTTGAATTTGAAAAGGCACATGTCACGTCGTAATCAGATATCCGTCTGTCACATCAAGCGTGCAACGACAGTGTGGGACACGTGTCCTTCAATCAGCGGGCGACATTTAAGGCGCTTAATTAAAAGGAATGGCCGCGTGTTCGGCCGTAATCATCAGGGATTTACACGATCTTTAAGAAATTTGAATGACATCAGCCGAGACCGCAATCGCCCAAGGAAGTGCAAGGAAAGGACAAAAATTTACCAAGTGTTGATGCTCATCATTCCGATCAGCGCAAAGAACGGGTCACAGGGCTAAACCAGGCAATGGCAAAATGAAGCTAAGCGGCGTTGGCTTATGGGTCGATCAGCGATTAAGGACCGAGCATAGTCCAATCGGACGTGGAAATCACCTAAGGCACAACCTGTTCAATCAGTCGGACTTGAAGTCTCCTTTGACTAGACTTGAGGAGGAGGCTTGTGATGCGGCGATAAGGAGGAGCCTACTTGGCATGGACCAATTACCACGGTGTAGGTCAAAGTCAAGACGGTCAACACCATGGCTTAAGCAAGGCTCGTCCGCATTACCCGAACGGGAAGTGGCTACATCGACCTATTAGAGGAACCATTGTCCGGTCGGCCGTCTGGATGAACTAGTGTCTGGTCAACCCGGTCGGTAGGAGAGTGGGCCAAGCGGGCCACCTGTCCGGCTTGGGATATGGCATTGCACATATTAATAACGAACCGATAAAATAATAAAAGAGGAAAATGCTGAGATACTTAATAAGAAGAAGAGAAAATAAAAGAGAACATTCCATCTATCATTGAATACAATGAAGCCAAGACAAAATAGTTTTCTGCCAATGATTAATACTAGTTCCATGAATGTAAGAAGTCAAGACAAAGATGTCTTCTATCAGTAATTAATATGTAAGATGGATGGTCACTAAGAAAAATATAAAAGAGTATGTTATCTATGAAGAAAGTAAAATTGATCTCAGTCCCCATTATTTTCAATTTCTCTTCTATTTCTAACGTCGGAGGACTAACGCCAAGGATTCCTTCCCTGGTTTGGTTTATTTTGCAGAGAGGAGCGAGGTCTTCACCCAGTCAGCAGAGCCGCCACCTCCCCGGCTTTCCAACTTCACGCCTTCGAACAGAATCAACAGAGATTGTAAACCGAGTACTAGTCAGAATCACGAAGCAAGTTGTCTAGAACAATCAAAATCATGAGAATCAGGAAGGAAAGAAAATGTAGTGAGAAAAGCAAGAGGAGTCCTAGGAGAAAATCAATTTTGGAGAACAATTCTAGGATCCGCCACGATGATTGTTAACACCCTAAATACTACTCACTTTCTTATCTCAATGTTGACACGCATGAAAGTGATTTATCCCGAGGTAATCAGTACAAACTTTTGGAATTATACATGTATATCTATCCAAATGCAATGCCTACTTTCGAGGTAGCCTTACTAAAGTGATCGTTTTCTGATAGAGGCTCTTGCAACTATTTTCCATGATCCTCTAGGTACTATCCCCTACTTCATAATGACAAATCGAAGCAAACTTATTAAGCTCTATGATAGTCAATGGTGCTCTCGTAAGATTTTGAATTATTTTCGTAAACAATCCCTCAAGTCTCGGTCCTTTTGGACAAAGAATTAGATTTACCTTTCGGTGCTTCCCTATGTCTTGTTGAATATGAAGATACACAGTTAGTATCATAATCATATATGCATAATAAGATCAAATCATGAATCAACATATAATGCGATAAAGAAAAAAAAATAAATATATAAAAATAATGCCAACAATATGTGGGCTCGCTCACAAATCAATTCAAAATGAACTAGCGACACATGTGATTTTCTCTATTACTTGAATAATTTATTTCTTAATATTAATTTATCATTGACTTAAAGAGTAATTTATATCTACCAACAAAATTGGTCATCTGTGGATAATGTCTTTTTCATTACCAAATAATAGATCCTAACCAATTTATTGTTATAAAATATCAATTCCCAACATCCCCTCTTGATCTCTTTCTTCAATAAATCTTTGTCACCTTTACCATTATTCTCATCGGGTGACATTTCACGACATGTGCAATTGTAGTCTTGTAGACAAGTAACTTAATTCTTCCAAGATTGACCATTTGAGGGTCTCTTCATAGCCTGTTCATTTGTTCCACAACAAATGTGAGAAGATCTTCATCAATAATTTTGTTAGTTTGATTTACTTTGGTGTCGCTAATAGTGATTCTCATTTTATCCCTAAGAAACTTATCATCACTTCAACTACCTAATGAATAATGTGGATTCCATAGGTTGATCATTGTTCCGGCTTGACCATTGTAAGCATCATCATCCTCTATGGCTCTTTTTGTCTCGTTTGCTATATCTTCAATGTATCCTATAGTTCTTTGAAAATGCATGATTGTTCATAAAAACCCATTCATTAGTGGAGTACAAACATTTAGAGTAGTAAATGAACCAAATTAAACATTAATGTGTTATGTTAACAAAGCTTGTCAATATTAGTAAAAGGACATAAAAATAAGTAAGATTGTACACTAGTAAGCTTAGTTCGTTAAGCTTCATGAATAGATTTCAAAAATAATTTATAAATAACTTATTTATTAACTTCTATAAAATTTAATTATAAATTTATTTTTAAAATTTTTATTTAAATATATATTTAATTTGTAAATTTAAATATATTTAAAAATAATATAAATTTCATGTATTAGATAGATATTTAATTTAATTTATATGGACAACAACACAATTACTATTAGTTGAGCTGAATAAGATTTTTAATAAATAAGCTTAAAATACATAAATAAATAAATAAGATTGAAGACATCTAAATTTCAGTTGGACCATATACACCATGCAAGTATCCAATTATCTCAAAAATTACATGATGCATCCTCTAGTATCAAACGATCAGTATGTCACTATTTAACTTTTGATGACAGACTTTTAAAGAAAATAGCATCTCCATGACAGAGCAAAAAATTTGACCCTACTATCTATGCGTAGGAATCTATCAATAAAATCATAGTTGTTATTTATCTCCGTCGTATTGGTCCTGGGACGAATTGATGGGGACGTTGGGGGCGAGCGTATTCATCTTTTGTCACCATAGTTGTTCTTCACCTGAACAGGGTCGGATAGGTTGATTGATCCAAAAATAAATCTTAGCAAATTAGACCAAGTAAACTAGCTTGGTTGATTTGAACAAGCTAGATGATAAAAGAAATCCTAGCACATTAGACCAAGTAAATTAGCTGGGTTGATTCGAATAAGCTAGACAACCTCAGGGCCGGATTCACTTGGGGGGGCCCTACCGTCGGTGGAACCCCTAGGATTATGGGGTTCCACCGGTAGCGATAGAGGATACTCTCTCTTATTCCGTGTAAAAATCGTCCGATCCACCATTGAATGACCTCCCCCTCTACCTGCGATGAAACCCCTAGTATTATGGAGTTCCACCGGTCGAGATAGAGGATACTATCTCTTGTTCCGTGTAAAAATCGTTCCTCCATACTTGAATTCCTAAATCCGCCACTGGATGACCTATTGCATGAGTCAATTCAGACCAATTAAAGTGGCAATCCAAGTGAATCGAGCAAGTTGATCAAGACAAGTAGGCCAGCCAGTTAGGATAGAATTCAAGATTAGCCTGGACAAACTGGTTGGCCTAAGCTAGACTATAATTGATGTATCCAATTGGTTCGATTTAATTAAATAGGTATTGCAAATATATCTTTAGACAAAGTTGACAATATTAAAAATTTGTTTGTATTGAGCTTCCATAGCATCAAATGTATTTGGATTATGTCTATGACATCCTTCCTCTAGATACACATCTAGTTCGGATTTTTCAAATGGTACCATTTCAAATTTTTTAAAAAAATAAGGAGAGAATTCAGACTATCCACAAGAAAAGGTAGTATATTCTCTACTACTTTGAGTTTAGTTGTTGCTATCTAGAGATTAAAGTTAGTTTTTTATCCTTGAAATTTTTCAGCTGTGAATATTATTTATAAATTTCATGCAAAAGCTTTTGGACCTCTTTAATATTAGTCTCGGATTCAAATTAGTTATAAAATTTAGGAAAAATGAATTCAAATACTTGCATTTTGCATCGAGGATTCAATACTGAACTAATAATCATTAATAAATTACATTCACCTCAATATTTATCAAATTTCCCCTTCATTTTTTATACCATTTGTTTAATAAACTCTTCTTCATCACAAGCTTTCTCATCCAAGATAACTTTTACTCAATAAACTTCATTTAGAAAAAAAAAATAATAGTAAGATACTTTCAGAAATAATTTATGGTTGTTTCATAAAATACTTTCAAGACTTAAAATACTTTATGTAATTTATTCTAATCATCTTCTATTGGACAATGAATGAAGTGAGAATGTCTTTAAATCTTAGAAAAACTTTTTGAAAGCAATTGTTGTCCTTAACTTTTCAAAAGTTGAATTCCATCTTATTTTATAATCATCAACCAATCTTCTTTCATGTAAATTCAATTGCTTCACAATTTCAACTAATTGAGGAGGGGTCCGCCTCCTCCCCCTCTACCTGCGATGAAACCCTTAGTATTATGGAGTTCCACCGGTCGAGATAGAGGATACTATCTCTTGTTCCGTGTAAAAATCGTTCCTCCATACTTGAATTCCTAAATCCGCCACTGGATGACCTATTGCATGAGTCAATTCAGACCAATTAAAGTGGCAATCCAAGTGAATCGAGCAAGTTGATCAAGACAAGTAGGCCAGCCAGTTAGGATAGAATTCAAGATTAGCCTGGACAAACTGGTTGGCCTAAGCTAGACTATAATTAATGTATCCAATTGGTTCGATTTAATTAAATAAGTATTGCAAATATATCTTTAGACAAAGTTGACAATATTAAAAATTTGTTTGTATTGAGCTTCCATAGCATCAAATGTATTTGGATTATGTCTATGACATCCTTCCTCTAGATACACATCTAGCTCGTATTTTTCAAATGGTACCATTTCAAATTTTTTTAAAAAATAAGGAGAGAATTCAGACTATCCACAAGAAAATGTAGTATATTCTCTACTACTTTGAGTTGAGTTGTTGCTATCTAGAGATTAAAGTTAGTTTTTGATCCTTGAAATTTTTCAGCTGTGAATATTATTTATAAATTTCATGCAAAAGCTTTTGGACCTCTTTAATATTAGTCTCGGATTCAAATTAGTTATAAAGTTTAGGAAAAATGAATTTAAATACTTGCATTTTGCATCGAGGATTCAATACTGAACTAATAATCATTAATAAATTACATTCACCTCAATATTTATCAAATTTCCCCTTCATTTTTTATACCATTTGTTTAATAAACTCTTCTTCATCACAAGCTTTCTCATCCAAGATAACTTTTACTCAATAAACTTCATTTAGAAAAAAAAAATAACAGTAAGATACTTTCAGAAATAATTTATGGTTGTTTCATAAAATACTTTCAAGACTAAAAATACTTTATGTAATTTATTCTAATCATCTTCTATTGGACAATGAATGAAGTGAGAATGTCTTTAAATCTTAGAAAAACTTTTTGAAAGCAATTGTTGTCCTTAACTTTTCAAAAGTTGAATTCCATCTTATCTTATAATCATCAATCAATTTTCTTTCATGTAAATTCAATTGCTTCACAATTTCAACTAATTGAATGAGTATAGCATCCGTTCTTCTAAAGAAATCCACGCTCTAATGAATTACATGAATAATATCCTTAATTTCATTGAAATCATCCTGAGATATAAGATTTAAAATATGTGCATAATACTGAACATGGAATAATTTTCCCCCACAAATCATATTTGTATTTATTTTCAAGAAATCTTCCTTCATATATTTAATTGCAATATCATTATCTACATAAATAGAATATATCTTATTTTCAATTTTACATACCCTTACACACTATAGAAGGGTATCAATTTGAGGACCACCATGAGGAGAAATATGAAAAAAAATTTATTCAATTTCTAAGCGTCAATCTAATGACTAGTGATACCAAATGCTCTATTTTTTTTTTATTTTTGACCTCTATAAATCTATCGTGAGATTAATCTTTGATACATTTTTATGTAAACCATGTAATTTTTTCTTCTCAGCCTCATATATTGCAAAACAATTCTTTTTTACTATTGTTCTTGATATACAAGTCCACTCAGACATTCCACGTCTACAAAACATATTAAAATCTTCTTCTAATAATGTAAATGGATATTCGTACATTAGGATATGAGGCAACTATTTCTTTTATAAGCTCCATATATAATTTTTCATCAAGTAATAAAGGTAAAAAATAAATTCTCAATCATTTTTTACCATAATTAAAATCTCTTTTTTTTTTTACTTGTGAAATAAATTCTCATCTTCAATCAAATTGTTTTACATAATATCCCCTTTATTTATTATTTGTTTGGGATTTAATTTGAATTTAATGAATTTGTTTTCGGATTTAATTTGAATTTAATGAAGCTTGAACAACCAAATTTGTTGTTGGAGCTGAATGAATCATATTCTTTGAAAATCGAATGAGAAATTATAGCTAAAAAATATTAGTAAAGAAATTAATTATTCAAATATATTTAATGGTATCCTTCATAATCAACATACCTCCAAGAACAAATAATAAATTACTCAAATAAGTTTCGTGAAGATATTATAGTACTTAAATATGCAAAATTATAAACTCGGAAAGTTAATCAAATTCAATAACTATTCCACTAAAAATCAATATTTAACCGCTTCTATTTCTTCCTGAAATAAAATGACTAAAACAATTAAAGCAAAAAATGAAAATAATTTTTTCAAAAAAAAAATTAAGAAGGGTATTGAATCAATTCTATAATTCAAAGAAAAAAATTAAAGATTGAGGAGCGAATGGAGAGACTGTGTCTTAGAATTCCCCTTTGATAATCAATGATTCAACAAGAAGGAAGTAGAGGCGAAGAGAAGCTTCCGTGTGGTCTCCACTCTACTCTCAAGATCCCAACCATCAAAAGCACAATCACACGACCTCAAGGCAAAGTCTACGCTCAGCTTTCTATCGTCATCTTAAACCTTCCTTCCGCTAGGTTTTCAGTTGTCAACGAAGCATTCAGTAAGATTTGTGGAAAAAAAAAGATTAGGGTTAGTGAAAGGATTTATGCACCCCTAGCCCTACTCATGCTGCGTGCCATGTCTCAATTAGTGCTAATTCACAGCGAGTAGTACAACTCATGATTAGTGCTGAATGCATTGACATAAATAGGTACTACCTATTTTATTGCTGATCGATAACGTCCCCTTCTCACATGTATAAAAAAGGAGGCATGGATTTTAACATTTAGGCATCTTTTTCCTTTCCCCCTAGCTCTATCTTCCGTCTTCCATCCTCATCGAACAGACTTCCACTATCTCCTTTGGCCATCAATTCATTTTGTTGAATTGGTTGCACGTTCGCCAAAGTTTGCAATGCATATTCAATCCCTTCAAATTTGAACATAGTGTCGATAAGGGAGGCAACATATGCATTTTGCATCACATTCAAATGCAAGTAAAATGCACACATGTTACAGGCGACTGATAGGCAGCAAAGAGAAGGCAAACATCATTTGCAGCTGTCTGTATGCTGAGCAAGAGACCATCTTAACTGCAAGGGCTCGCTACTTGCAGTGGCAATGCATGAGAACTAGGAAGCGAAGACGGTTTTCAGATTACAAGTGACTAGGGCTCCTCTGAGGATTTAACAAGGATGAGAATATCTAGTTATCAAAGCTAAACTCCGTAGCCCTCTCACATAGTGATGTTTCACAATAAGGAAATGAAGGAGCAGCGACTGTTTTGCTACTAATTAAGGTGACAAAAGGGGATTTGCTCGTCCCAACACCTCCGCCAATCCGTCCCCAGTGTTTTGCTATGCTACTGATCAAGTCTTGTGGAGAAGAGGTCATTCCCCAAATCTCGCAAACAAGAGAAAGAATCATAGAGAACAAATCACGTGGGTGGTGCAGAGAAAGAGCATTAAGGGAGGCTAGACCTGTGAGGTGAAGGGGGAGAGGAGCAAAGAAAGAGAAGGGGTAAGCGCATAGGTTGGGTGGTAGAGGGGAAGGAGAAACGATTAAGGGTTAAGGGTTTGGCAATAACAGGACAAGTTCAGTCTTTAATGGGAATAACAGTCCTCCATGTTCATCCTCATCAGCCTCCACTAATTACAGTAAATGAAGTTTTCATTCTGTATGCCTATGCACCATACTGAAAAGATGACCATGAATATTGCATACTCATTGTTGCTATATCAGAACCTTCTGAATTTTCAAGTTAAAACATGAAGAATTGGATAAAAAAAATTGATAGTAACGATTCAAAAGTGTGCTCCAAAAGACATGGTTCACAAACGATAGATCCACTTAAATCTGTAGAAGTTTGACAGAGAATCTGTTAAAACAATTTTGCCCACGTTTAGGAAAAGTATCGTGCATAGGATAGATAATTTTTTACAAGAGAATACAATTGGCCTCAAAAATGATGATAATGTATTTAAGTAAATTTAGCAAAGAAAAGGGGAAAGGGCATGGGAAAGAATGAATTTCAAATTGGAACTTATCCATACAAGCAAGTGATATAACTAGAAATATATATCTAATAATTGTACCGAAAACTCCAGCAAAAGATGAATTAGAGCTCCATAAATTTTCACCAGAGACGCCTCTACTAAAAGAAAAACCATCTTCTTGCAGTCTTCCTCTGAATTGAGAGATGCGCAACTTTAGATCATAATAATAATAATAATTTTAAAAAAACCAAAAATTGCTAGCTTACAACAAACAGTTAGACAATAAACTAGTTCGAGAAAGAAGGTGGAGTGTGGGGAACTCATTGTGATGCTAAATCTTGCACTCAATTCATTGGCTTGGCTATATTGTGGTTGTCTAAAACCACAATATATATCCACAAGAAATGTATGAACAAGAAAGCTTTAAACCATTAAAACAAACTTCACATTTCCTTTTAGCAAAAGAGTCTTCACATCTTATAATCTACTTCTCATAACTATGTAGTGTTGGCAAGTCCAGAAACAGTGTTTTCTCGATGCACTGGTTCCTATGTGTACGAGTAAATCAGTTGCATGGAGTTGAATAAAATAGGAAAACCAAGGGCATAGTCAACAATTGCAGCCTTTAAAGATTTATTTGTTCAGACTAAGCAGACCATCACAAAATAACATTTATAAGCCTCTGACTTCATTTCCTAACCTTTGACAATGTCGCTATAGCACTATACTTTATGCAATCAAAAAAGTTTCTAACAGAAAAAACAAACCCATATCTTGAATTGTGGAGTAATTTTTGCCCAACTGAAAAAAGAAACAAAAACACAAAACAAGACGGGGACCATACACCACAAACAAGAGGTTAAGATGATGATTGATTTGCTTGATCAATCATCAAGAAGGCAAAAGAATAAGGCAGGAGGCTCGGATGATGCATCACAAAGAGTCTCAGAGAAAGACAGGAGTCTGTTCCACACAAAGGAAAGTCATTTGTGGAGGCAACTATAGGAGCAAGTTAGAGAGCCAACCATTTCTTGTCACTTTCGTGCTTCTTTTACATTATCAAGAGAGAGATAGGACTTTAGTATATTCCTTTCTCTTTCACGTTTTAAATCATATCGGTCTATAAGAAAAATTGTAATTCTTCAAACTTGATCTAAAGATTATAATACTCTAAAGCATGGTTTAAAATTTCGAACAGTATCAGAATTTCGGTCTACGACCGAAACGATACAATTTCGGTACCATATCATACCATACCGATATGGTTTAGATATTTTTTTAAATATAAAATATATTAACTAAAAATAAAATATTTAACATAAATATTTTTAAAATAATATATATATATATATATATATATATATATATATATAGAGAGAGAGAGAGAGAGAGAGAGAGAGATAAATAAATAAATAATTTATTATATATTTTAGAATTAAAATATATAATTAATTAGATAATTTTATTAAGATTTAATTAAGCCTCTTTAGACTATCCCTATCATAGTTAGGAGTTGATTAAGAAAATCAACCTAAGTTTGCCCTTAATTAAAAAAAAAAAACCACTGCTCCGCTCGCTCGCGTGCCCAACGCGGCCCTCTGGCTTGACCGCAGGGTCGTGTGACCCCTCCAACACAGCCGCAGGGATCGCATGACCCTCCTGCGCGGTCGTTGATGTAGCACGACCCCTTCGGCCTAGCAACGAGGGTCGCGCAACCCCTCCGATGCTATTGCAGGGGTCGCACAACCCCATTAGCGTGACCCCTCTGGCACGACCACAAGGGTCACACGATGCCTTCGGGGTTGTCGTTGGGCCTGGTGCTGAGTCATGCCAGTGTCGGTCGCCGTACGGAACGAAATGTTTCGACTAACTTGGCACGTGATTTTAATCAATGCTCTAATGTTAATTTAGAGATTATCTTATATGATGTTCAGGTAGATTGATCTAGAGTTAGTAATCCTCTAAAGTTACATTGAAAGGATTGATCTATAATTTATAGTCCTCTAAGGCTACTTGAAGGGAATCTTGTAAACAAATAATATAGAACTCTAACTAACATTGCAAGAGAATTATTGGTCGACTAATCTATACTGAATTTTTTACTTCGGGAAAAACGTTGCACCATATGCAAAAAGAATCGAGTAGAGATCTCCAAAGCACATAAAATTTGTTGTTAGCAATTAGCATTATTCTTGTTGCTTAGTTTTATTTTCAGCTGCATATTTCACACATCAACTTTACATCACACCCACACTTAGATCTAACTTTTAATTTTAATTTATGACTGAGAGAATTTTATAGCCCAGGTTTGATTCCCTGCTGAGGCATTTGTCTTTTTGTCTTCAAGAGATGATGGCCTGGGTATAGCTCAAAGCTCGTGCTTTCGGATTTACCCGGTGGGTGAACCAAGGGGAGGGCCGCCCACCTCCACAATTAGTTGAGCGCAAACTTTGGACTCCGGGATTAGTTGAGCGCAAGCTTTGGCAGATGGAAGGGAATAACCAAGAGGAGAGAGTCATTTTTTCAAAGTGAGTGGATAAAATATGGTCCAGATGATCGTGCAGAAACAAAAAGGAAACCAAAAATCTTGAAGAAGAATAAAAGAACTTGGTATTTCACATAAATGAAGAATTGACAGAGATCAACTAGCACGAGATTTGCATCACTAGTTGATTATGAAGACGACAGTACTAAAAGAAACTTCAATGAGTATCCCTCTCTGTCCTAGGCCAATAATAGGGGAGCAAAGGATGCAAGTTATCCTATCAAGTAGGAATGTGGGAAGAGATAAGAAGAACAAGCAGTAGGCAACCAAGACAATAGATGAAAGAAACTCCATTCAATATGGACTGCATTGGCAGACTAAAGATGGTTTACACTCAAGGATATTAGGGATGCCAGCGAAAGAAACCTTAACCAAGGAGATTGGCCCACTCATTTTTCATATGGGCCTCAACAGAAAACCTATCAACTTAAGTAGTTCCAGACATCGGACTTGCAACATACAAGACTTGCAATATGCAGATCACATCCAGTAGAAAAATCAAAAGTTAGCAAAACAAGCAGAACATTTACCACAGCTAATGGAATGGATAGAGGTGATCCCGATACTATTTGCGACCTAAAGGTCACGGATTAGAATCCTGTAAATAGTCTCTTACAAAAAGCAAAGTAAGGTTGTATACAATGGATCCTTGGACCCCACATGGCGGGAGCTTCGTACACTGGACTGTCCTTTTTTTTAAAGTGGAACATGTTAATATGCAAGAAGACATTCCTGGTGGCGGACCATCTTCTCAACTATACCAAGAGTAATAATTAGAAACTTGAGCTATGATGGTGGAACGTGTGAAATTTTTCATTATGCTTGGCAACAGGCATGCGAAAAGCTACAAAATCCTCGATACAGCAAGTGAAACATGATATCAGCCTTCACAACTTTGTTGTGAGATGCTTCTTTGTCAACGTCTTCCGCAAGAAGCTATGACTTCTCTAAATAGTTCTTCACATTAAACTCCAAATTGAGCATTGAGCTCCTAAATGAGAGCTCATATGAAAACCTTTAAGTCGCTCCTTCATCGCATCAAGAGAAGCCCCATGCTGGCTCCTCCACACTAGAAGTCGCAATGCAAGAAGCTTCACATAGGCTCCTTTACATTGAAATCTCCCCCACACCTAAAATCTAGCTTCGTCCTCCAGAGTTGACTTGCATGTTACAACTCATGTTCCTCCAACACAAGAAGTTCAAACATGCAATCTGGCATTCGAGAATGAAGAATCTCAGTTCAAACATACAAGCATTTAGAGAAGTTATCCAGGAGCTTATATAGGTTGATAATGATCAGGAACATAAGATGCATATCATCAATTGGAACAAGATCACAAGGCCAAAGATGAAGGGAACTTGGGTTTCAAAAAACTGGAGCAGCAGAATTCGGCACTTAAGGAAAACTGATTTAACATGTTACCCAAGTCAAATGATCTGTGGACACAAGTGATGGCAGACAAGTATGCAAGATCTAGAGCCACATGGAAAACAATGTGCAGGGCATGAAGGGAGCTCAAAAGCAGTGAGAGGTGGAGCGTAGGAGGAAGGATAATCGTTAGGTTCTGGTTAGACAACTAGCTTCTCCAAGATACACCCTTGACTGCTACAACAGTTTAGGTCATTCAGGTGGCGGAAGTCAACAGTGGGGTAGCAGATCTGCTAGGTGAGAAGGGGTTTTGCAATTGGAGTAACAGGAAGTTCCCAGCCAACATTTTGCTGAAACTAGTGGAGCCCAGTACAGGAGTGCAAAATGAAGAACCTGATATGCGGTGGTCACTACTCAGTGAAGACAGCCTACACAATGTTAATCAAGAAAATGAGAAAATGGCACAAGTGCTGGAAGCATACATACAAAGTGTTAAATACAGCAATTAAATAATAATTACATAAGAAGTATTAATTAAGAAATTATCTTGCAAAATTTTCTGGGAATTTTTTAGAAAATTTTTAGGATTTAAACTAAATTCGTATGACATGTTTAAGGGGATAAATCTATTAGGCTTGGAAGAAGCCTGTTTGGAATATCACTTAAATAGGCGTTGATTGATTTAATTAACATAAGATTATAATTGATTAACCTAAGATATAAATATAAAACCTAGGCTTCCTTTTCTTTTCTTAATCTCCCTTGCCCTACCTCCTGATCCAGCTGCAACTGCAGCTGCAGCCGCAACCGCCGCCCCTTTTTCCTCTCTCAATCCTTCTTTCTCCCCGACCCATGACTCTTGAGCCCCTCTCCCATCTCCCAAGTGTCGGCCACCTTCCTTCGCGTGAGGTTAGATCGGCGATGTCATAGTTGTTGCCCTTGCTAGAGGCGACGCCGCCAACCATTGCGAGAGCCGCCATTTCCCTGTGCGCCACGACCCCTTCTTCCTCCCATCGCGACCTCCGTTGCGAGTAACAGTCATTGTCATTTCCCCATTTCCTTGTGCATTGTCGCCCCCTGAGTTGGTGTCAAGCCCAACCAGTTATCGCCGCCTTTCCTTTGCTCTGACCGCCACAACCACTACAGCCATACACGGGTGGCTATCCACGGCCACCACAGCTAGTTCATGGTCACTGTCCCAGTCGTTTCTGCCAGCAGCCAGCTCACCGTCCCCGCAGCCAACCTCTGATGTCGCCCCTCTTCGTTTCATCAGTTGTCATGCTGCAATTGCTCTGCCAGTCGCCGTGAGTCGCTGCTAGAGCAGTGAACAGCCGCTAGAGAAGAAGAGAAGCGGTAACGAAGTTAATGAATTCGTTAATTTAGTTTGGTTTAATAGATGTGGTTTGGTTGGGTTAAGTAGTTGAATTAATTCATGGATTAAACAATTAGTTAATTATTGATTTGCAATTAATTAAGTAAATTGTGGTGTACAAGTAACGTGGGGTTGGATCATTAGGTTGGATTAATCAGTGTTCTTAATCAGTTTAGGAGTAGGATTCGCTACTCGATTTACGGTAGAACTTGCCTATAATTTGTGTTCTACATTGCAGGAATTCTAATTTAAAGCAGACTCTTAGAGGTGAAAACATTCAGCACGATCTACACATCAAGCGGGTATTTCCTTCCTTGACTTCTTTAGTATATTGACCTTATTGCATGAGTATGGTTTGATTGGTAGTTTATTACCTTGACTATATTCTTATTTAGCGTGAACTTGATACTTATGCGCTTGACCTTAGAGATAATCTACTTGATGTCTATACAGTTTCTTTTGCTATTCATGTTGTTTAGTAGACATATGTTAGTTTCTTTTATACATACAGAGTTTATACTTCTGCATATACTTGTGATATTGTTGCATAATGATGACTATATTTGTGATTATAAGTATTTATATCTTGTTCATCATTGCATTGTATGCATGTTGTCAACCATGTCTCCATTGTGCTTGAGAGAGTCGTCAGTCGTAGTATTTGCCCACTTAGCCACTCGGGGTAGTGGTAGCTAAAGTTGAGTGTAGTTTGTCATGTCGTGTCCACTCGGCCACTTGGGATAGTGGTAGCTGAAATTGCGTGTAGTTTGTCATGTCGTGTCCACTCGGTCACTGGGGTAGTGGTAGCTGAATTTGCATGCAGGCAGTGACCCCTCTTCTTATGTAGATAGATAGTTATTTTGCATACTGTCCACTCGACCACTCGAGAGTCGTGATAGCAGGAATGGTGTAGGAGTAACTACGCATATGCATAATGTGTGCTGCATATGCATGTGATATGTGTTGCATTTGCTGTTATATATATTACATATGCCTGTGATATGTTTCATATGTTGGTGCAGGGTGCTCCAGAATCAAATCTGAGTTTTGATGTTATCAAAAGTTCAAGTTAAGTCATATTGTGATATGATGATTTGACTAAGTGTGCAGGCTGCTTACTCAACCAGGAAAGCCCTAGTCACGGCTAGGTAGGAAAATCTTAGCAGATCGTGGAAGTCAGGAAGGAAAGTCTATGTGAGTCGAGGACCTAACACCTGGCAGTTGGACTCGATAGGTTTGGAGGACCTGATAACGAGAGGAAGCCCTAGTAAGTTGATCTGATGCTAAGCCGAAGTCCAAACAGGTCTGAAGGACCCGATGTTTGGCAGGTAGGTTAAGGTAAGCAATTGGAGTGGAGCGATCAGGAGGTCGTCTTTCGGGAAGGGATAAACCCTAGGTCGCTGATCCAATTGAGGAAATCGAGAGGCTTTCAAGTTGAGATCAAGACAGGTCTTACTGTTTTCTTATATTATTTCATACTGTGCTAACTCTGTTTGCATATTATTATTATATTGAACTAACTTTGTTTTGCAAAAACTGAAGATCGGTTGATCGAATAGCAGGATCGGTCAACCGAACCTAGCTGATGTAGTCAAGTTCAAATTGTACAGCAACTTGGTAGTCAGGAGGATCGGTCGACCGAACCCACAGATCGATTGATCGATCGATCAAACCTATTTTGGTATATGAAGTGGCAAATTCAGATCGCAACGAAGAAGGAAGTTTCAAGGATCAGTCAATCGAACCAGGTCGACCGAACAATTAATGCACTTAATGACACGAAGATCGGATCTCAGCGAAGATGGAAATTGAGTTGATCGATCGACTGATCAGATTGATCAGTCGACTGAACAATAAATGCTATTAATGAGGCACCGATCGAACCTCGACAAGGATGGAAATTTGTGTGATAAGTTGATCGATAGAGTGATCGGTCGACCTAACTGATCAGTCGAATCAGTCGACTGAACGTCTTTTCGGTCGACCGAATGCAACTTATAAAAAGACCTCGAGGTCCGAGCCAATGGTACAACTCAACAAAACTTTTGATCTTCTTCCTCTCTGTTCGTGTTGCTACTGATCTACATTTATGTACGCAAGCTACGACAACAAACAAGCTCCGACGATCTTTATATCAAATATTATTTATCAATAAATTTAAGTTTAGCTTGCATAATTGCTTGTAAAACTCTAGTACGAATTACCTTTTCCGAAGGTTTCAGAAAGGAGATTTTTAATGGATTATCTAACGGTGCGATCAAGGATCGCGGGGTCATGGAGTAGGAGTCGACATAGGCTCCGAACTAAGTAACCAATCAAATCACTTGTATTGCTTTTACTATTCTATTCCGCTGTTTACTTTAATAAAAGGAAATAATTTTTAACGTGCGATATTCAACCCCCCTCCCTTCTACACATTTTCGATCCTTCAACATATTCTTGAGAAACGGATTGTTGCATGTGCTTGATATTGGCAAACATGTTATTAGTATGTATATGCTATACATGTTGCTCATGTGGTTATAAGCAGTACTTTCACAGATTCTTATTTATTTCTCTCTATTACTCTATACTTGGTGGATTAGATTGGGGTATGTGCATTTATTATATTCTTACTGTTATTTATGTTGATATTACCTTTGAGACTGTATACCTTTGAATCTCTTTACACTTAGATCATACACTATCTTTTATTACCTGTCGAGTCATTTGGACTCATGACCTCATTTATGTTCTTTCAGGTAGCAGATAAAGGATATATGGAGTTGCTTGGAGGTCTTGTCCGCCGATCTCGTGTCACATCAAGAGTTTTCTCATTTTTCTTCGTATTCCATTTGCTTGCACTTTGGTTTTCCGAACTCATTTCATATAATAATTGACTTGTGTGTAGATTTTGTCTTGTTGGATATTCTATTTTGGTTATGGTATTTGTTATGTATAAGTTGTGCCGACACAGTCTATTCAGTTTTATGTTTTGAGTGGATTTCGTATATCTTTACATTTGATAGTTGGTTATTATTATCTTGTGTGGTGGTGCTTGTATCAGCTATGTGGTCATGTATCATGTTGTATTTCTACCATTGTCAGGGTACCATCCGTTTCGTAGGACAAGTATGCCTCCAGGGAGTGACACAAAATGTGGAGGTACCTGGCCCTCAGCAACTATGTGCATTCTTATTGAAGACACTCCACGATCGGCTCCCATTGAATACAGACCAGTGCAAAAGGTATATCTCTAATGAAAGCTCGTGTCTGGAATGTCTGAAGAAGGATGAAACTACCATGCACATGTTCAATGATGGTCCATTTGCATGAAGGACTTAACAGGGGGTTTTAAGAAACAAGAGAATAGATTTTTCAGCGAGATGGATCTGAGAGGCAGGATCAAGCGCAACATAAGAAAGGACAGCGCTGGTCACTGACATTCGTGACAATCTACTAGTCTCTTTGGAGATGGAGAAACTAGAGTTTATTCAGCCTAAACTTCAGCTGACCAAATAAGCCAGGTGTAGCAATCTTGAGGATAGTTTAACAACTTCCTAAATGCAGAGCAGTGGAGATCACAGCGAGAAGAGGAGAATAGAAGCCACCAAACCAAGACTCATGAGAAGTGAATAATGATGCGGATATTCCATTTTTTGGTAAAGCTGGGATATGGAGGAGTCATTCACGATAATTGAAGTGAGTGGATAAGGGGCTTCATGACAACTACAGATCCCACTTATCCACTGGAAGTGAAACTAAAAGCAATAGCAGCAGTCCTAGAGATAGCATAAGAATTGGGTGGGAGGAGATTGTTTGTGGAGATGGAATGCAAATATGAAGTCTGCAATCAAGGGTGAGACAAGAATCCCAAGTGCCAGCAAGGAGGTGGTACAAAAGTCATGAGGCCAGGCAAACAGTGTCTGTATCGGTGAGGCAATGTCCAAGAGAGGAAAACTAAAAAAAAAGTAGACTGGTTGGTGAAGGAAGCAATGAGATTGAACTGTTAAAATAAACTCCACAAAGACATGCTCATAGATGCAGAATCTTGAAATCCAATGAACTCCACATAAATAGGATGGAAGAACCTAATCATACTTTATTTCAATATATTTATAAATCTCAAAGACAACAATGAGGACTCAAGAAAACAACTGGGAGATTTAATCATTCAAGAAAAACTAAGAAGTTTAGTATCATAAAGCTGTAGAAGGCCATAATAGTAAGAAATTGTGTTTCCATATAAGTACTCCTGTTAAAATAGAGAATAAATACTAACCTTTTTTTCTTGAGCATTGGATCTTATCACTATTGGTTGTTGAAGTTCCCCCTTTTCAATATTCTTTATATATGGTTGTAATTTTTCCTTCAGTAGATCATTGAGCTAACATCAAAGGGCACATTTTAGCTTAAATATATATATGGGAAAATGATATAACACAAATAATGTTAGGAACAGGAAAGAGATTAGAATGGACCCCAAACATGTTACAACCATAATATGAAAGAATAAGCACTGTTACTAAACATGGGATTCCAGTTTCAAGTTAATGGCCATTGATTTCAGCCACCAATCTTTTTAGAGTAATTTAAAAAAAAAACAAAGCAGTTTTCAGAAGAAAAATTCTTCTCTTTAGAGAACAAAAGGTGTATTATATTTGAATAAAAGTATAAAGACAAAGCACTTGCCACAATTACTGTCACATATACAATCATAATGGCCACAAGGCATTGTAAATAGATAATAATGAATTTAGGATGAGTTAAGCACCAAAGTTCCAATTCCTTACATGACAAATTAGTAACAGTTCTTTTTAAACCGTATCTAAGTTATCCCCTATTTAAAGGTATAAATAAAACATTATCTTGAACTACTAGCCAATGAAACATCTATTAGTGCAATCGGCTTCCTTGTTGATTGGAAACAGTCATAGGTGTTATGTGTAGGCAAAGAGTTTAAGTTAGTATTCTTTTAGTTTTATGTGTGTATTTAAGTCTTGCAGAATTTGAAGGAATACACATTGATATGACTTGGCACAGCCAAGGTCGATAAACACCTAATGGCTCGAGGTCCATGGAGATTGATGAAGGATGGTGTGGAGCATCCAAGGGATTACTAGACAAGGAGCATCTGAGTAATTGAGCTGGAGAAGTGGACTTAGAAGGAAAAAGCATAAAGGATGACACAGAGAAGAGCTGAGGTGTATCCAAAGGACATGGGGCTTAAAGAAAGTTGGCTTCAATGCAAATGCACAACTCCGTGGGAGTTGAGCGGTGAGAGAAAATGTACTTAGGCAAGGTATGTCTTAACATATGGGAACTCGACCTTAAAAGTGGTCGAAGTTGGAGTACTAGTTGATTGGTACTGAATGCAGTTGACTTATGGCAGTCGTGGCCTCAACAACTGTTGAACAAAAGGGAGCTTTGTTCATGGTACATGGTCCAATCAACTTGATGGACTGGATTAGTCAGCTTGTGAAACCCCAAAGCCCAAATGAGGAGATTTGAGATTTCTAACTAGATCATGGTAATGCTAGTCGATTGATATGAATTATTGGTCAACTAGTTGCAATCAACTGAGGCTAGATGGCCAACCAAAATGATTTAATTTGTGGCTGAGTGTGAGTTGATTTATCATGGTTTTGTTCATGGTTAATCAAGGATAAGTTGACTGATGATGAATTCCAGCCAACTGTTGCTATAGTACCAGCATGGAGAGTCATTGATGTCATTGATAAAACAACAACGATTAGATTTACTTATGGCAACAGTGGACCAAATTGATCAAATCAACAGTGAAGATTTTCAATCGAGTGTTAGGCATTAAGAAGTAACAGTGAACAAGCTAAATAGGTTAAAAGAAAGCTATAAAACGAAGAGTCGATGGAGGGTTGAATTTTAACGTTTCTAGCAATATTCTAAGTAATTCTGAGGTCCACTGTAATCTTTTATTAATCTTTCCCTTGTGCTTTATTGTAATCCTCAAATGCTTTGACGAGATTTCTCCACCTCTGGTAGCTAACCAAGGAGAGAGCTCGGGGTGATTCACCTGAATGACCAATAGGTCGTGAACTAAAAGCTTATGAGCTATCAAACCACGTTATAAGCTCGTGTCCATTGTTTGCTTTTCTTTTTTTATTTTCATTGCTTATTATTTGAACTAATCAAGCTAACATCTTGACAAGTTTTTATAATCTCTAAATACAAGAATGTTAGCTACACTTGGTATCAGAGACAAGGAGCTTCTCATTGGACAAATTGCCGGAAAGCCCCAAAGAAAAGATGATCGGTTCCAACATTCATCCACCTAGATTTGAAGGCAAATGCACTATATGGAAGAGAAGAATGGAGGCATTCTTTAAAATCATTTTTGATATGATGCTAATCATGAAGTATGGTTTTGAAATAGCTAAGGACAATGAGGAGGAAGAATTAGAAGATAATAGATGGACCAAGAAGCAAAAGGAGTACATGGCAAATTCAAAAGTTAAACATCATCTACTAAGTGTGCTTGGCAGACATGAGATCAACTGAGTTGAAAGATATAAATGTGCAAAGGAGCTATTAGAAAAACTAATTGAAATTCATGAGGGAATAACGGAGGCAAAATGATGTGCTACAAGATACCTCACATTGGGATCATTATAAGGCCAAAAAAGGCAAAAGGTGTCCAAATTGATGAATTTTCAGGTAAATTCCTTTAGCCATACTTTTAAATTTGGGTTTTTTTCTTTTTTAGTAGAATTTTATTTTGCAATAAATCTACCTAGGAAAATCAAAATTTGATTCCAATTGTATTCGCTTCCGCTACATGAGTTGGTATGAAAGTCAAGTTATGCTTCCTACGACATGTCATCTATAAAAGATCAATGAGTGACACTACTAGAGGAAGTTCATGACCGTGAACAAATTGCGGAGCGACTCCAATAAATACAACAGCACATGCAAGAACAATTCATCAGGCTCACGATGTAACTTGGAAACTTGAATTTGAATCAGGATCCTAGTCCACAACATGTGGAAAAGGGCCTTGAGACAAAGGAGGACCACCTTTAGGCCAGGCAGCTCCAACAACCTAGAGGGAGGCCAACAATATCAATTGACCATATGCGTGATAACAATCAACAGTGGAAGGCTCAGATTCGTATTGATATCCCTGAATTCTATGACAACCTACAAATTGAGTTTCTAGATTGGATAGCTAATGTGGAGGTTCCAAAAGATCGTAAGGTGCACTTAGTGGCGACCCAATTAAGAGGGTGTGCCAGCACACAGTGGCAATAAAATAAACTTCAATGTTCAAGAATAACCAAGGCCAAAATTATTTCTTGGGCCAAACTACAAAAACATATTTGAAAAGTGTTCCTTCCTCATATAGTAACCCTAACCCCAGAAGCAATGTCATATGTTATAGTTATAGTGAATCGGGACACCAGGTATAAGATTGCAAAAGGGATGGCAAGAGACCTTCATTGATGATGGGCACACATAAAACTATTGGCACAAATGAAAATGTTCATGACGAGAATGAAGGAGATAATGATAACATAGCAGAACAGGAGTATGTGAGGTGGTGTGGCGATCTTATCTTGCACCAAAAGGGACGGATGACAAATGACTACGAACCAAATGTGCATAAATTCACGATTAATTCAGGAAGTTGTGAAAATGTGGTGTATAAAGATTTAATATAAAAAGTGAGCGTCAAGACTGAACACCCCAAGCCCTCTAAACTCGCTTGGTTGCAAAAGGAAAGGTATGAGTCTTTGAACCAGCTTTGATTTCACATTGGAAAAAATTACAAAGATAAAATTTGGTACAATGTGGTAACCAAGGATGCATGCCACCTACTATTGGGGAAACCATGGTAATATGACAGACTAGTACATCGTGATCGTCCAAACCATACTAATAGTTTCATGTTCCGATCAAAAAAAAAATTATGTTGCTACCCACAAAAGAGCCTACCACTTGTAAACCAAAAGCTAATCTATTATCTAAGTTTGAAGACGAAATGGAAGAATCTTGCATGGTATTTATTCTATTTGACAGAGGCGAGGCGAGGCGAGGCGAGGCGAGTCCCAAAGTAACTATTTCAGATGTTGTCATGCGATTTTTTGATGTTTTTCCTGTCAATTTGCCAAAGGAGTTACCAACAGGGTTTGAGATCTCGTGTTGAGCCAGTCGAAATGTCCAAAACAGACGAAACATTTCATTCCTCCCACTGACCGACACCGGCACAAGACCCGTAGCAGCCGTAGAGGCGTCGCGACATCTGTGGCCACGTCGAAGGTGCATCGTGACCCCCACGGCCCCGAAGGAAGGGTGTCGCGACACCCGTAGCCGCGCAGGAAGGGCTTTGCAATGCCCGTGGCCGCATAGGAGGGGTGTCGTGACCCACGTGGCTGCGCGAAAGGAGCCACGCGACCCGCCTGCAACGCGGAAGGGGACGCATGACCCCCGCGGCCTCGCGGGAGTGGTCTTAAATAAATAATCAAATATTTTTTAAAAATCATAATTAAATTAACCCATTAAAATATATAAAATTTAATTTAAAATTCTAAAAAATTCTAATAAAATATTATAAATTCCTAAAACTCTCCGTAGTGATCGCGATGTAGCGATGATCTCCTCGAGGCACCGCAACCGTGATTTTTTTTAGTTTTTCTGATTTAGTTAATTTTTTATTTTTTAAATATCTATTTTTTATAAATAAACTATTATTAATAATAATTATAAAATATTAAAAATTATTTCAAATTTTTAAATAATTTTAAAATTTTATAAATATTTTTAAAAATAATTTAAAATTTTTTAAATAATTTTAAAATTAAACATAAATTTAAAATAATCTAAAAAATTAAAAAACATATATATAATTCTTTTTCAAATAAATTTTTAAAAATTAAAAATTTACAAATACATAAAAAAATAATTTGAAATTTTCAAATAATTTTATAATTATTTTTATAATTTTAAATTTAGCTTTAAATTTTAAGAATTACTTATTTTTAAAATATTTTTTATAAAAATTTAATAGGTATCATCTTATGAGAAAATATTAAAATATAAATTCAACATATTACTATACATTTATATTTATATTTAAAAAATACCGAAATTATATTAGGACGGCACGATACGAAACTGAAATTGTATCGTTCCGGTCCGAGGTCGGAATCTCGGCACTGGTCGAGATTTTAAACCTTAGTAACCACCATGATGGGATATGCAACGTCAAATCCATTTGGTTCCGAGAGCAAATCTACTGAATGGACCTCACTACAGCAAGTATGAGGAATTCAATAGCCAAGTAGAGGACTTGATCGCAAAAGGGAAAATTTGCGAGAGCTTGAGTCTATGTGTTCCTGCTTTGCTCACACTAAAAAAAGATGAGTCTTGGTAGATGTGTCGATAGTCGGGTCATAAACAGCATAACAATACAATATTGGTTTCCTATTCTCAGGCTAGATGGCTTGCTGGATCAACTTAGTGGTGCGACAGTGTTTAGTAAATTAAATTGAAATAGTAGATACCACTGAATCATCTAGATCCAACCAAGTGATGAGTGGAAGACAACATTTAAGATGCGAGAAGACCTCTATGAGTCCTTGGTTATGCCCTTCTCTGTCGAATGTCCTAGCACATCCATGAGGGCGATGAACTAAGCACTACGTCCATTTATCACTAAATTTGTTGTCATATATTTTGACGATATTTTGATTTATAGTGCTCATCCCCAAACTAAACATTCACCATATTAAGTCGGTCGTGTGTTACAAAGGGAGCAATTTTATGTGGCGATAGCCAAGTGTCTTTCTATCATATTTGGTGTTGTTTTTGGGTTATGTTGTGTCCAAGGATAGCCTATCAGTGGATGATTCGAAGGTTGAAGCAGTCCGAAATTAGCCCTAAACTCGGATCATTACTTAGGTACGTGGGTTTCATGGGTTGGCATCATTTTCTATGCATTTTATTAAATAAATAGTGTCATGGCTCCCATGACAAGCAAAGCATGTATGACCCCTGTTTTGGTATTCCTAAATTTTTCTCAGCCTTTCGAATTACATTGTGATGCTTCAAAAGTTGGCATTAGGGTAAATATGAGTCAAAATGACCGACTGTAGCATATTACAATGAGAAATTATCTAGCTCCCGAGCACATTATAGTACATACAATTTGAATTTCTACATAGTTGTTCAAGTTGTAAAACACTGGCATCATTATTTATTCCAGCATGAATTTGTTACATACACTGACCATAACACCCTCAAACATATCAATGGTCAACACAAAGGTGATGGGTCATCACGCATCTTCGGCGGCTTATTTACAACAATTCACATTTGTCATCAAACATAAGGCTGGAGTTATCAATTGTGTTGTGAATCACGACTGACTGTAGAAGTACTAGGTTTTGAATCAGTTAAGGATTTGCATATTACTTATCCTTTCTTTTCTCCTATTTTGGCAAGTGTGCAAGCAAGGAAGTGCACAGATTTCCTTTTTCAGGATGGTGTTCTTTTCAAAGGCATTCTGTTATGTATCCTAAATGGCAGCTTGCATCTCAAAATTTTAATAGAATTGCATGGTGAAAGGCATGTGGGAAGAGATAGGACTTTACGACTCGCAGCAATATTCTATATTTGGTCCTCCCTGTGAAAAGAAGTTGGCCAACTTGTATGAAGGGGACTGACATAAGTATGGATTTTGTCCTTGGATTGCCAAGTACACACAAAAAGGAAATGATTCAATCTATGTGGTGGTGGATCATTTTTCAGAAACGATGCAATTAATGTCACACTACTATTTTTTCGAGAAATTTATCATCTTCATGACTTGCCAAAGTCTATTCTCTTAAATCAGGACACACATTTCCTTAGCCATTTCTAGCGAAGTTTGTGGAAGATGGTGAATACAAATCTCGGCTTCAACAATGCCTATTACTCCTAGACCAATGGCTAAATTGAGGTTGTTAATCGTTCATTAGGTGACCTTTTACAAAGTCTAGTAGAACATGTCTTGATACCAGGCTGAGTTCGCCCACAATGTTGTTAATCTGTAAATCCATTTCAAGTGGTCTATTCAGCTTTAGCCACGGGGCCCTCTTGATTTATTTCCACAACCTGGAAAGACTCGTATTCATGGGAAGGTTTACGATTTTATCATTGGATTGCAACAGTCATTCTCAAGTGCATGCTAATTTGTTGCAATCATCTACTAATTATAAAGCCACAAAGGAGTTCCACGTTGAAGACTATCTGTGAGTTATTTTAACTAAGGGTGATTTTCTTGTGGAGCATAATAAATTATGTGTGCACAAGATTGGACTAGTGGAGATTATTAAAAAAGATTAATCCCAATACATATCGTTTGAAGTGGCCAAGTCATATCTGAACGCATGACGTCTTTAGTGTTAAACATTCAAGGGGCGTTTGGTTTAGGAGAATAGGAGTGGGGAATGGGAATGAGAATCATTGATTGTCATTGTTAATGTTTGGATTATAGGAATAAGAATAGGAATAAGGGAATAAATCCTTGAAATTGGGTAATAACTCATTCTCATGTACCTCCCCTTCAATGAATCATTACTCTATTTTCATCAATCAAAATATTCTCTTATTCCAAAAATATCCTTGACCTAAAACTAAAATTTTCTCCCTTAATATCAAATATCAAAATTTATTTATTTATTTTTTCTTCATATCACTTCTCTCTCCTTGTTCTCTCTCATCATATTTTCTCTCTCATCATTTTATCACACACTTTCTCTCTCCTATCACACTCTCTTTTCTCTTTTTTCTCATTACACTTTCTCTCTCATCATACTTTCTCTCTCCTCAATCTCTTCCATCACACTCTCTTCTTTTTTTCATCATACTTTCTCTCTCATTATACTTTCTCTCTCCTCAATCTCTCTCATCACACTCTCTTTTCTCTTTTTTTTCTCATTACACTTTCTCTCTCCTCAATCTCTCTTGTCACACTCTCTCCTTTTTTTTCTCAACACACTTTCTCTCTCATCATACTTTCTCTCTCATCATCTCTCCCATCACATTCACTATTCTCTTTTTTTCTCATCACACTTTCTCTCTCCTCAATCTCTCTCATCACACACTCTCTCTCCCCTCATTTTTTCTCATTACATTTTCTATCTCTTCATCCTCTCCCATCATAATTTCTCTCACATCATATTTTATCTCTCATCTTCTCTCATCATGCTCTCTTCTATCACATTCTCTTTTCTCATTTTCTCTCATCACACTTTCTCTCTCTTCATTGTTTCTCATCACATTTTATCTCTCATCATATTTTCTCTCTCATCATTCTCTTTCATCATATTTTTCTCTCACATTCATCTTTCTCTCACATCTAATTTTTTTCTCTTATTTTCCTTTAAGGGTAAAAAAGGAAATATTGATTTATTCCGATAGAAAGTATGCAACTAACCAAGCATTGCTTTTAAGAGTGATATCCATGCTCATACCCATTCTCATTCCACAATACAATGATTCTCATTTCGATTCTCATTGCCATGCTCATACCAAACGCCCCCTCAATTCCATATCTTGGTAATTCATCATCTAACGAGGATGAGTTGGGCATTCGAGGGTGGATTCTTTCCACCCTAGGGAATAATGTGGAGCAAGGCTCTTTTTTGGCGCGTTGGAATCACACTAAGGACAAATACGGCAAAAGTATCCAAATTTTGAAAAATATTCCCCAAATTTGATTATGTAGCTCATTCTATAAATACAGATAATTTTTTGTTAAAAGTACCGTTAATAAAAATTATTGAGTGTTTTATTTTGAAGATTTTCTTATTTTGTTTGAATCAACATGCTAATCTTAGTTTCTTGAAATTTTCTTAAATATTCAGTGTGAATGAATAGGTTAATGTTTGTTCTATTTGAATCCGCTATTTCACAAAATTGGCAAGCAAAGACCTCCTAAGATCACAAAATAATTTAAAATTGGAGAAAGGGGAGAAGGAAGCAAGCTTACAAGCACAAATCAAGGAATTGATCAATAGTTTAACGAGTGTTTGAGAGAGAATTTCAAACTGACATGCTTAGAAGTGTCATCAATGTCTTCCAGAGAACTTCACAATGGGTGTCCATGGTAAATTCCTTCTATGTATAAAAAAGCTTGATATATATATATATATATATATATATATATATATATATATATAGTTTAATTGAATTCTTTTAAACCATGAAGTGCATGAAACAAGATTTATAAGGTTGAAAGAAGTAGAGGCTTATAGCTCAAGGTGAGTGGCTCTTATGGCAAACAAGGGTACAGGGAAGAAGTAGTCCTCACTCCACTGAAATCATCATGTTTATCCATGAGTGGCAATGAAGAGGTTTACATGGTAAGGAAGTTAAGTAGAGCTTTTAAAAATTTAAAGTTTAATAAAAAAAAAATGATGTTAGGAGGATGCTAGAAAGGAGAAGAATAGCAAAAAAAAGGGTAAGGTGCTTCAATTGCCATGAAAAAGATGGTATAAATGCCCCTTATTAAAGAAAAAATAAGAAAAGAAGAGGTCAAAAGGAAACACAAGGTAGGAGGAAAGAAGCCTAAGGAGAGGAATATGAAAGCAATGCAAGATGATACATCCATAGCTTCCTCATCCTCTTCATCATCAGAAGGAGAAAGAGTATACTAGACCAATCTTGAACTTATGGCGCTTGATGGCATTTGATGATGGTATCTAAACTTCATGTAGAGAAGAAGAGAGGAGCTCAAGTGAAGAGGAGCTCATTCATCTAGATGGGACGGCATGGAAAGTGAGGTGGAGAATTTACCTACCGAAGATTTAATTGATGCTATTTCTAGTTTAACTCAATCATTATACAAAGGAAAAAGGGAACATATTCATTTGAAAAAAATAGTTGGAGAGAAGATTAGAAGTAGCTCCTTCTACTGAAATTTTTCAAAAACTAGAGTAAGATAAGGGATTAAGGGAACAAGTTAAAATATATTATTAGCCCTAGAAAAATTCTCAATTAGCTCTAACACCTTTAAAATGATCATAGGGAGCCAAAGAGTAAATTATAGCAAAAATGGGCTGCTACACGGGATCAAACATTGAAAAGATCCTACCATCGTCTAATTGCTAGGGGCAATTAAAGACAAAGTTGGTAGCTAGGAAATTGACACAAAGGAATATTTATTGAATTCGATTGGGCGCAACCTATATTGGGTGTCCAAATCGATTCTTGCTTCTTAGAGGATTCTAGGATATTCAACCTATATTGGTTTGACTTACTTAGCATGAGTAGAATGGCATGGCATGTACACATGCTAAGAATATCTCATTTACATTTTCACAAAAAAATCATAGGGGTGTGTTTGGTTTAAGTTATCAAATATAGAACCTTGGTTATGTGATTACCAAGTATTCACATAACCAAATTATAGGGAATAAAATATAACCAAATGTTGTTTGGTTCAACTTAAAACCTAGGTAATGTAACAAAAATTTATTTGTTTGAAGGTTTTAATAAATAACCTAGTTTAATATTTTAATGTAATACCCTCACAAAACCAATCATATTTATATTTTTTTTTAATTTTCTTTTTCACGTTTTTCTTTTTTTATTCTTTTACGTTTCTTTTTACTTTTTTCATTATTTTCCTTTTTTAACGTTTTTTTTTACATTTTTCTGTATTTTTACTTTTTTTCCTTTTTTGTTTTACTTTTTTTACTTTTCTTTTTTTATGTTTTTATGTGTGTTTTTACTTTTTTTTTTTCTTTTTTAAATTTTTGACATCTTTTTCCTTTTTTAAGTTTTTTATATTTTTTTATGTTTTCCTTTTTTTATTCACGTTTTGCTTTTTTTTCATGTTTTTCTCTAATCAGAGGATATTTTTGGTAAAAAAAAGTACGTTAACCCTGAAATCAAGAAAAATCTCAATTTTTCGAGATTTTCCGATTCTGGGTTGCATGCATGAAACATTACTCGGGAATCATCGATTACCGAAACCAAACAGGGTTTTCGTTGATAACCTTGGATGGATAACCAAGGTTATCAAAGATAACCCCCAACCAAACGCACCTTAGGCAGTGTTGTTAGAGGCGCGAGGTGCACCAAGGCGCAAAAGGACTCCTAGCGCCCGAGGCGCGAGGCGCGCCCGAGGCGCGCACCTCTTGAACATGAGGTTGATTACTAAACTGGCACACCTCTTGAACATGAGGGTAATTACTAAACTATTGACCCACTCATATAATGTGTCAAATATGATAACTATTAATATTCCACACACACAAATATCAAATATAACAAGCAAAATAACATCAAGATAAAATTAATAAAAGTTTTAAACTTTCAAGTTTCAACTTTCTAATCTAAACTAACAAAGTTCATCAAAACAAGCGTAATAAGTTAAATTAATCATCAAGCTCAAGATCATCCTCATTGTATTCTTCTTCTTCTTTATCTTCATCTTCTTCAAATGCAATTTCTTCTTCTTCTTCTTCTTCTTCTTCTTCTTCATCTCTAAGTCTTAGAGATGAGTGTCTTATAGAGGAAGATGTATTTTCCTTCTCGACTTGTTTAGGCCTAGCATGTGAAGTAGAGGTCATGGATGCAATGTTTTTTCCTCTAGTACAATATTCAGGTTCTTCAGCTCCACTAGCCCTAGCAACGACATCCCATGTCAAGTCATCACCTTCAAAAACCAACTCATCTTCTTCATTATCATTTTCTCCATCCATTCTACCCATCAACCTTTCATTAATATCATCAATATCTATCAAAGAGATGAGGTCAATCTTATCACGTGCATCATACCGAAGTTTTAAGGCACGATTGTATTTCACAAACACCAAATCATTTAAGCGTTGCTGAGCTAGCTTATTCCTTTTTTTGCTGTGAATCTACAAAATGCCAAAAATCACAATAAGTATAATAACATAACAAGGAATATTTTGTACTTATAAAAGTAACATACTAATAGTATTATATATTTATATTTATTATATACCTGCTCAAACACACTCCAATTGTGTTCACAGCCGGAAGCACTACAAGTGAGGCTAAGCACTTTAATAGCAAACTTTTGCAATTCTAGGGTATTTGCTCCGTAGCATTCCCACCATTCTACTGGAGATAATGCTCTTCTGTGTCTAATTACCACATTCCTCCCAAATAGCCCTTCTGCCTTTCGATATATAGAGAGTTGGGTAGTAATTTTATCTTGCTCAGCAGCGCTTGAAACCAATCTCTCAATAATTTCAAACAAACCATTCACCACTTCTCCACAGATATTTGAATCTGTGTATGAATAAAAATATTTCAGATTCACAAACACTTCTTTGTATTTCTCTTCTTTCTCCTTAAAGGCCTTCATAATTGTTTCTTTTGCCCTATCCATAGTCTCATAAATATAGCTCATTGCAGGTTTTCTTTCCCCATCAACCAGTCTCAGAACACGGACTAAAGGGTCATATATCTTTAAAATATGCACAACACTGCTCCAAAATCTAAGTGTCATGATGATTTTAGCTACCTTTTTCCAAGCCACTTCTTTTGCCCATTTACTCTCTGTCCAATCTTTGAGATAACATTTTTCTAAAATTTTGCTTCTGTAGGTGCATCCTTTCCAGAGTGAGAAAAGCAGTAGCAAATCTTGTGACACCCGCCCGACTGAGCTCTTTTTGTCTTGTGAATTGCCTCAACATATTTACCATGCCTGGGCGAACATAAATGTAAGCATTTACACTCATTGTCTTCTTCACTGTTGCTTTAAAATCAGGCAATTTCCCAATATCTTCTAAGATCAAGTCGACGCAGTGAGCAGCACAAGGAGTCCAATACAAGTGTGGTCTTTTTGCTTCTAATAATTTTCCTATAAAAGAAGTTAGAAAACTAGATAAGTTTAACATGCATAAGAAAAAGCATATTAATAAGAAATAATTAAATAGATTCTTACTAGCAAGCACATTGTTACTTGCACTATCCGTAACAACTTGAACATTTGCTTCTCCTACACGCTCCACAAATCAATCAAGCAACTGAAATATTTTCTCTCCAGTCTTTGCATAATCAGAAGCATCAACTGATTCGATGAAAACAGAACCTTTAGGAGAATTCACTAAAAAATTAATCAATGTCCTATGCCTTTTGTCTGTCCACCCATCTGCCATCAAACTACAATCATACTTGGCTCATTCTATTTCACACGACTTAATGTAATCATTTGTCACACTATTAGCAGCTTTTTTTAGAAAAGGAACCCACACCTCATGATAACTAGGTCCTTTTAGACCTATACCATATTGGCCAACCAAATCCAACATCTTTTTGAAGCTTGAATAGTTAACGGCATAAAAGGAATCGCCGCATCATACATCCACTCAGTTATGGCCATACAAGCTTTTTCCCTCCATTCTTTCTTGTATGCCTCATTTATCGTAGTTTGTCTCTCTTTACCCTTTCTGCTTTCAATATTTTTTTGCACATTTGGAACAAAATACGTATCCATTGAAACTATTTGTCTTGACCTTTTTTACATATTCACTGATCTAGAACTTGTACTTGTACTTATAGGCGGCACAACTTTAGCTCCAACTAGGGGTGGGATAGGGTCGGGACCTGTCCCGTAACCCCCTTACCCAATACCCGTCCCGATAAGAATTGGAAATTTTTTTTTCTCCCGATCCCGTACCCGAAAAGTGTCGGGACCCGAATGTTCGGGATCCCGAATATTCGGGATCGGGTAGGGACCCGTAAGAATATCCCGAAAAATATTTTTTTAAAAAAAAAAATCTATAGAGACTCAAACAATTTTTTAGTACAATACAAATAAATTAAAACGATTTCGTGGTACTTAACCATTAAAAGCTAAAATATCTTCCTAGGACATCATAAATATACTAATAAAAAAAAACTAAAACTACTACTTAGTTTATACTTTATACCTAATACAAGAAAATCCAAAAATAAAAATTGTCATGTCAACCATTGTATCAATAATGAATTGATGATATGGAGACCTTAGTCCTTATAAATGCTTGGATTCAACTTAAAAAAAAAAAGATCATAAAAATTATTCTTTATATCATTTTATTAGTTTTCATATGCTAAAATAAACTAATTGATTATCTTCTTCACACATTGCCAATAAATTATTTAGAAACAAAATTATGATAAAGTATGAGAAAAATGAAGAGAAAAAAAATAAACATAATAGTTAGATGCTTAAAATATTTTAAAAAATAATATAAAAAATAATATTTTTAATATAAAAAAATAATATTTTTAATATAAAAAATGATATTTTTAATATAAAAAAATAATATTTTTAATATAAAAATAATATTATAATATAATCGGGTCGGGACGGGATTTCCGTCGGGAGAAAAAAAATTCCCGATCCCTTTCCCGATAGTGATCGGGACGGGAAAAATCCCGAACCTTCGGGTCGGGAAAATGTCGGGTCGGGATATTTTCGGGTCGGAAATGGGATGAGATTCGGGAAGGGTCGGGATTTTCGGGAATTTTTCCAACCCTAGCTCCAACATCATCCATATCAATATCATCATAAAGAGGGTCTACATCCTCAAAGTCCAATGTTGCAAGTTTAGAAAGATTACTTTTCTCCGTCTTTTTCTCCATGAAATTTTTAATTTCTTCACGTACATGAGGCGGACATCTTTTGCAAGTCGTAGTATTTCGAAACCCTCCAACAAGATGTTTTGCACGATAGATACCCCCTTTGGTAACTTTTTGACAAAAGTTACAAATCAAATCATTTTTGTTATTCGGATTAACCTTTTGAAAATAATACCATCCAGGATCTTTTGATACATATGTTGGAGTATCACTACTACCTTCCATGATAATTGAACAAGAAAATAGCCTGAAAAATTAAAAATAAAATAAAATCAACGTTGGAATAGAAAAGCGCTGTACCAGTAAAAAGAGAACAAAAAGACAAATGAAAAATAGGACAGCAGTAAAAACGGGCAGCACAACAAGAACCTGTAATAGAAAAATTGGAAAAAAAAACAGAATAAAAAAATGAAAAAACAGGAAAAAAAACAAATTAATAACCGGAGAGCAGCTGCAGCTGCAGCACGGATGAACAGGAACAAAAATACAGCAAAACAGACAGCACAAGAATACTATGCCAGTAATAGAAAAATGAAAAAAAATGAAAAACAGGATAAAAAAATGAAAAAACATGGGAAAAAACAAATAAAAAACTGGACAGCAGCACAAACCAGCAAAAATGATAAAACAGGATAAAAAATATAGCAAAAATGGCAGCAAGTAAGATTACAACCTGCAAAAATAGCAAAAACGGGGAGAAGAAAACAAAATCTGGCAGCAGCAAGAACACGAAAGCAACTCAACAAGAAGAAAAAACAGAAAAAGAAGCAGAAAAGAAGATACCAGAACACGGAAAAGAAGAGAAGAAGAAGAAACGAAGAAAAAGTGAAAACCAAGAAGAGATAAAGAGAAGAAAAGAAATAAGAGAAGAAGAAAATAGAAGAAGAAAAACGAAGAAGAAAGGAAGAAGTGAAGAACAGAAAAACAAAAAAGGAAGAAAAAACACATACCTGGGCTGGGCGACGGCGCGACTCAGCAACGGCGGCGGCGAACGGTTCAGGTTTCTTCTTCTTCTTAGTTCTTGCGTTCTTTTCTTCTTCTCTATTATCCCTTTCTTCTTCTTCTTGCGTTCTCTTCTTCCCTTCTTGCGTTCTTTTCTTCTCCCCGTGCCCTAATTCATGTTTTTTTTGGTTAAGAATCTAGATATTGATCACGATCGCGCCTGCAATCGCGCCCGCGATCGCGCCTGCAATCACGCCCGCGATCGCGCCTCTGTTGAGGTGCGAAGGCGCCCTAGGCGCGCCCAGGCACCCGCCTGACGAACGGCGCCCGCCTCGCATGGGAAAAGGCTTTTTTCCCGGCACCTTGTGCGCCTGACGCCTCGGGCGCACCTTTAACAACACAGACCCTAGGTAAAATATGATTTTTGTATTGGACATTGAGTATGAAGGTAATGGTTCACATTGCTTGAGGCGGCATGATGAACCATAGATAGTATCAAACTTAGTAATTATTGGCCAATCATGGAGAAGACCAATATATTTAATGCATCCATTGGGTGCTAAGATCATAGTTTGAGACTTTGTTTTGAAAAATATAATTTAACATTTTGAAAACTAAGGGTTGTTTTCAAACATAATAGATCAAAACAAAATCTTTGAAAGTGATACACAATTGCATGTTTTTGGGAATTTCAAGTTTTTGGTCAATTTTAAAAATTAAGATGGTTTTTCATGGAAAAACAATTTTCTCCTTGATAAATTGACTTAAAACAAATGTGTTTATCAAATTTCATGAATTTTTAAGCTTTTATGAACTCTTAATGCATTTCCAAACTTAGCACCTGATTGATGACTACTTTAGTTATCACTAGTAGTAAGTTTGAGTCTACTGGGTCAAAGCAAAAACTTTAGATTTGAAAGTTTCAAACTGTTTTTGATGGATTAAACTTGTAGTTTTATTTTTTACCCTTATAAAGGTTATTAAATGTAAGTTTATAATACTTTTTCATGATTTTTGTAGTATTTCATGAGATATAATTTGAATGGTGCAATGTTTTTGACGTCAAAGGGGAAAAAGGTAAGGTTTAAGTTAGAAACTTAGATTTCTAGCCTTTATGATAAAACTTATCTTTTAAAATCCCTATCTAAGAGAGGGAGCATAGGTGTAGGGGGGCCTACTTTAAGTTCCAAATTTCATTTATGTTTTACCTTATTTGAAAACATTGGGGCTACTCAAGATCACATTAACACCACCACTCTTGGGCTAGAGGTCACCTCCGGCCATGAGGGTCATTATGCTACCCTGGAGCATATGCAAAAAATGGGTTGGGAAGGATGATGGAGAAGGTAATTTGGCAATTAGTGGCATTCCCACTCATTTTACTTTCCACTTTTCCTTAACCAAGTAATCAAGTTTGTCCCTCCTCTCCCCCACCTCTTCCTCTTCCTACATAACAATTTAATGTTTATTTCCCATAATATAAAAGGCAAATGAAACCTCTTATTAATTACAGGAGGGCATTACAGCATCTTTGCATATTAGTTCCGCTACCCTGATCCATTTCTACAGCTCAAAGTCCCTTGAATCTATCTTTTATTTCCTCTATTGTGATTAACATTAAAAAGGTAGGAACCACTCTTGAAGTGAAGTGTGTATGTTTCAAGCTAATATTATGCAACTCAGGTTTCAATCCATCTATTATAATGTAGATATTATGGAAGTTATAACACCATGTACTTTACAAAATATGTAACAGCATGTGGCAGAACAAAGCAAAATTCAAATATGAACAATACCTTATCTTGGCGCCATTTTGCTTCCCACTGTGCATCCAATATTTTGTCTGCTATTTCTCTTTGGGCAGTGAGAAGGGAGGTCATCTCCAGTAATTTGTTTGGATCTTTAAGCTCCTCCTCCGTCCATGAAGAGGCATGTAGTGGAAGATCTAACTCCTGGAGAAATTCTCATAAACTGAATTAATTGGCCAAGTAGTATAAATCAAAGAATGGTTTGGTCTAAGAGCGACCAATTCCATTGGTATCACTACCAATATGCCTGTGAAGCACTGGTTACATGAATCTCTTACATTTTGCAGAAAGGATCCTTGAAATAAGAGACTGAATATGTATATCAGGTATCAACCTTATACACAAAGTCCTAGTTTCATCAAACAAGGAAATAAAAGAAAAAAAATATTGATGGACTACAGCACAAGCATTGTGGCAATAAGAACAAGAAACAAAATCACCCATGAGAAGGTTAGAAGAAATGTGGTGATGAAGCTGGAGCAATTTTTCACATGGTTTTGCTTGTTAGTCTAGTAGTTTGTATTCAAAAGAACCATCATAATCATCAAGTCATCAGGTCGTGATTATCCCAACTATTTAGGATCAATTTCATGAATCTTATCCCTCCATTGACTTCTATTCCAAACTACGTAACGTTAAAAAATATTAAATTAACTTTTATAAGATTGACTATAATTTCAATTCCTTCTACCTTTGACGCCGGACAGGATAATGATTATCCTAAGGACTGATCAGAAAGGGGGTTTGAGAAGAACGCAAAAAGAGATAATCATCGTCCTCCAAATCTTTTCGAAAAAAAAGTTAATGTATATTAACCGAGGATTATCGTTCAAACAGATAAACACAGTTAAACATATGTTCATATAGACTCTAAATCTTAAAACACAAAAATAATAATAATAATAATAAATCCCAGCATATAAACCCTAATTCTTAAGAAAGGAATCCTAATAAAAAGGAAAAATACTAACAATCCTAAAAACCTTAAACGAACTCAAAATCCAAAAAAAAAAATGAAAGATAGAAATTATCAAAAAATACCAAAAATACATTAAATACTACTACTACAACAATAACTCTTATCCCACTAAGTTGGATCAACTATATATATCTTTTTACGCTATTGAATTCTATCTCCCACTATATCATCATCTATACATAAATAAATTTTATCTTATTTTATTGTTGCTAAAAGTCTTTTTTGGTCTTCCTCTTCCTCATTTAATATACGTGTTTGTCATAGTTTCACATCACCTAACTGGAGTATTTATTGATCGTTTAAGTACATGCTCGTACCATCTTAAATGTAACGACCCAAATTTCCTCATTTTGAGCCCCAAAAATAATTCAAAAATATTTAGATATGCTATAGAAAAATTCTAGAGATTTTTAGAAATTTTTAGAGTATTTTTATGCAATTTTTGGAGTTCGTTTGGTATTTTTACCAAGGAGAATAAGTTTTAAAAATAATCTAAAATAAAAAAAAAAAAGGGTTGTAGAAGCTGGGTTTCGAACCCAGCACCCCGGACCCAAGCAAAACCGGCCCAACCAACCGAGCTGCGCTCGATTTGTTAATCATATATGGAGCGATATATATTTAAGTAGTAGTTAGGAACAGTAAAATAAATTGGAAATAAAAGTGCGCGGCTGAGGAATCGAAGCCAAGATCTCTGACTTAGTTAAAATCTGGCTAACCAAGTGTGCTGCGGGCGGTTTTGTTTAAGAATAGATAGCAAATTTATTTAAAGAAGTTAACAGAATATTAAGGTTATAAGAGGAGAACTTAGGGCTTGATTATTTCCCCATGACCTAGCTTTTCCCTTCGCCTTCCTCGCGTGTGACGGCGGCGATTCTGCCCGAGCGAAGACAAAACACAGCTGGAAGTTAGCATCTCTCCGGTGGCCGGCCAAAGGGATTCCGCGAGTTCTTCTCGGATTTGAGCTTCCCTCGTCAAGAGGGAACTGTTAGCACGAAGAAGGGCCGGAGATCTCAAGCCTTCCGAACCCTAGAACCTTCCTTTCTTCTCGGTTTGAATCCAAGAATGCAAGGTAAGTCGCTTACTCACCTGCAGTAGGATAGCTTCGCTCCGGATTTCTATTTCTTTTGTGATCCGAATTTGTTCTGTGAAGAAGGTTAGATTAAGGTTGCTGCCGTGAACCTTAAAGAAAGAAGAGAAGGATTGATTTAGTTTAAGCATGAAGAACAGGAGAAATAGTTCCGAGTTTTGGTTTCCTTCTTTTGTTTCGGATTGTGTTGCACAGAAATTATGGTTAGGGATTTAGCCTCCCTTTCATGCTTTTGGAACATGTAGAATTTAGGTTGTGTTCCTTTGTTTGCTGCTGTAATGAACCTGAATTTGCCTTCATAAGATTCAGATTGGAGTTCCTTTGTATGCAGTAGCCTTTTAGCAGGATGGTTATTAGGCTTCTTTGATTTAAGAACATGCTATGGTTCTCCTTCTTTGATTCGGATTAAGCTGTACAAGAATTTTGGTTGCTAGGCATTCGGTTGTTTTCAGAATATGCTGTACAAGATGGTTCCTAGGGCTTTGGTAATTTAGATTGGTTGCCTAGGTAGATTTAGTGAAGATCAAGGAATCTGGAGATAGAGTAATGGAAAGGGAAGCAACTTCAGATGGAAATTTTGTTATTTAGATAGAGTTTGATTTCAAGATCTACTTGATTATCTCTAGGTTTACTATGTTGCTTTCATTGTTTGGTATAGCTTTACTGAAGACTTTACTAGAATGTGAGTGTATGGAAGCTGTCATGGTTAGAAGTTTCACTCATTAGCATAGCCACCTAGGGATATTTGGATCAGGGCATTATGATCTATTGCAACTGTAGCATTGACTTCAAGTGTAGTTCATTTGAATTTCACTGTCATTGAGCTCAAGCTCATTCTGAGGTAAAAAGTGAAAACTTGAATTATGATTTAAGTATAAGATTTCAGTTTCAAATTTAGTTTCTGATGCTTTCTTAATTAGTTGGAACAACCTTGCCTTAAGCTTGCTGGTTAGATCCTTGTATGCTATGCATTGGGCAAGAACAGTCCTCATTTTTAAAGTATGCAGTATACATTTTTGGTTAAGCTAGTATACAGATTTTAGGTAAGTTTAGTATGCAGATTTTAGATAAGCTTAATATGCAGATTTTAGTTAAGCTTAATATGCAGTTTTCTGTTTAAACTTGTATGCAGATTTTTGTTTAAGCATTGCAGTGTTAAAATTTATTTAAACACTTCAGTTTTGTAAGAAGCATTCTTTTATAAGAAAAGCATAAGAAAGATAAAGAAAAGTATAAGAAAGATAAAGAAGAGAAAGAAAAGGCCGAGGCCTTAAGTAGATCCCAAAAGTCAAGACTTTAGGGATTTTGGCACACAAGGTGCTTATTAAAATGCCAAGACAATTAAAGAAGAAGTAATTAAGATTATAAGTATTTTACTTTTAAGAAGAGGCTAGTACCCGACTTCCGAGGTTGTCGTTAAACAAATCCAGGTGTCCAATTCCGAGGTCTTGGCCCTGGTAGACCGAGGTCTGCTCTTTTAGGATTGGTGGCTCGCTACCCCAACCTATCAGGGAACGCGCATAAGATGGTATTACGCCTGGGCCCAAGAAGAAATTGATTATTATTTTGAAGTATTATAAGTATAAGTTTTTGAACAAGTAAAACGAGTTTTACCTAAACATAAAGTATTAAAGATTAAGTTAGAACAAATGAAATAAGTTTCATATGGTTCTAAAAATCAGTAAGTTTAGTTCTTTATCCTACCATGTTTATCTAGTGGATGAGTAGTTTTCATGTTTACCTATTAGATGAGTAGCATGATTAGCTATTAGAATTACATGAGTAGATTCCCTAGCTTTTCTTTGCTATTAGTTTGACATGAGCAGTTATGTTTATGCTTTATTTCTTTTTAGAGCATATAGTTTCTAGTTCTTTTCGTATACATGCACATTCGTGATTTTGTGAATTAGATAGCGCTTACTAAGCAAATTTTGCTTATAGACTACACTTCCTCTTACTGCAGATACAGGAAAGGAAAAGATATAGAAAGGAAGGCGACAAGGAGGTGTTCGAAGGATGTGTGATGCCAGGACTATGGAAGCCTTGGGACTAGGAAAGAAGTTTTAATTTTAGTTTCCGCATTTTAGTTATTGTAAACATTTGAGTTGTATTTTAAGTTCATGTCATTTGAGATTATTCTGTTTAGATTGCATGTAGGATGAGTCCAGTTTAGTAAGTAGATATTTGTGTGTTTGATGCTTATTTAACTACGTGGTTGATTGATATGTGTTCCAGCCGCTTGTGGCTGAGTATATATTGCATGTATTGTTGAATATGGTCACCGGTACAGGGGAGACTCTGCCGAAATTTTTCGGTAGGGTTTCCATGTGATTTTTAATCATACCGGTTAAGTAGAGTTAGTAGTTAAGTAACGGTCATTCTTAGAGAGTAGTAGTAGTAAGAAGGGTGGTCGTTACATTAAACGTGTCTCTCGGAGTTTTTCCAAAATAGATGTAACTCCGACTTTCCCTCTAATGCTCTCATTTCTTATTCTGTCCATTCTCGTATGTTCACACACTCACCTTAGCATTCTCATCTCTACAACTCTCATCTTCTGCTCATGTGCTCGAGTCATAGCCCTACATTCAGCTCCATATAACATAATAGGTCTAACTGCTATTTTGTAAAATTTTCCTTTAATTTTTGGAGATACTTTACGATCACATAAAACACCCGACACTCTCCTCCATTTCAACCATCCTGCTTGTATTCTATGTAAGACATCATTTCAATCCCTCCATCATTTTATAAAAATGATCCTAAATATATAAAACTCTAGGTTCCGGGCAACTCGTCATCTCCTATTTTAACAATTATCTCATTATGTCTAATATTACTAAACTTAAATTCCATATATTCTATCTTTATTCTACTAAGCCTAAAATCGTTCTCTTCTAGTGTTTCCCGCCAAAATTCTAATTTAGCATTTACTCCTTCACATGTTTCATTTACCAAAATAATATCATCTGCAAACAACATACACCATGGTATGTGTACAATAAGTTTGTCCATAATTAGTGTAAAAAGATAGGGATTTAGAGTTGATCATAGATGTAACTCTATCTTTATTAGAAATGTTTTAGTTACTAAGCCTTTACTTTAGTCGTTACATTCTCGTACATATTCTTAATTAATTCAATATATATTACACTCACACCTCTCTTTTCAGGAATTCTCTGTTTTTTCTAAGTCAATGAATACCATATGTAGATCTTATTTTTGCTCCCAATATTTTTCAATTAATTGTCTAAGAAAATGTATAGTTTCTATTGTTGACCTTCCGGCATGAACCCAAATTGATTTTCGGTCACCATGGTCTCCTTCATTATCTTTTTTCTATTACTTTTTTCTAAAGTTTCATGGTGTCATTAGTTTAATACCCCTATAGTTTGAACAATTTTCTACGTCTCCCTTGTTCCTATATAAGGAAAATAGAGTGTTTATCCTCCATTGATCAGGCATTTTTTTAATTTCAATATCATGTTAAATAATTTTGTAAGTCATTCAATACATTATTTCTGTAGGCACTTCCATACTTCTATCGAAATATCATCTAATCCGCTTTTCCATTGTGCGTCCCATTTAAAACTTGTTCTACTTATGAAATTTGAATTCTAAGATAAAAATTTAAATTTCTATGCTCATTTGACTGATTTAAATTACCTAAGTTTGGTCACCTAAATTTGCATTAAAAAGTTGATGAAAATAAATCTTCCACCACTCTTTTATTTCTCGATTATTTACTAGTACTATATTACATTCATCTTTAATATATTTTTATTTGGATAAGATCTCTTATTTTTCGTTCTCACTTTAGCTATTCTATAAATGTCTCTTTCTCCTTCTTTTGTATCTAATTTTTGATATAATCGTTCAAAAGTTTTATTCTTTGCTTCATTCACTACTCTCTTAACCTTTTTCTTGGATATTGTATATTTTTTTAAGTTTTCCTTGTTCTTACAAATATATAATTCTTTATAAGCTATTCGTTTTTCGTTCACTTTCTCTTGTACTTTCTCATTCCACCACCAAGATTCCTTACTTAGTAGTATATGTCCCTTTGATTAACCGAGCACACTTCGCTACCATTTTCAACTTTGATATCATCTTATTCCATGCCGTATTAGAATCACCATATATTTCACTTAATATTTGTACTCTTACCTTCTCCTTAAATATATTTTACTTCCCATCCTTAAACTCCCACCACTTAATTGTAGGAGTCGTATATATTGTCTTTCTATTCATACTATATTTGAGGCATATATCCAACACTACTAACCTATGTTGGGTAGTTAAGTTTTTTCCAGGATGACCTGCAATCTTTACAAATCTTTCTATCCTTCTTCCTAACCATAAGAAAGTCAATTTGTGATTTATTATTCCCACTTTTGAACATGACTAAGTATTCTTTTTTATTAAAAAAAGTATTAACTAATATAATATCATATGCTATTGCAAAATATGATATAATTTTCCCTTCCTCATTTCTCATTCCAATCTCATAACCCCATATACCCTCTCATATTTCTCATTTTTTACTCTGACACATTTAGATCACCTATTAAAATCATTTCAATTGACGGAATGTTTTGTAATATTTCATCTAAGTCGTCCTAAAACTTTGATTTGGTAGTTTCATCTAATCCTACTTGCAGTGCATATATGCTAATTATGTTCATAGTTTCTTTCGTCATTATTATCTTAAGGGCTATAATTTTATCTCATTTTCTAACTACTCCTACAACTTCATCCTTTAACGAATTATCTACAACAATACCCACTTCATTTCTTATTTTACTTTCCTTTGCACCATAACTTAAAACCCGAGTTGTCTATCAGTTTTGCCTTCTTGCCTATCCATTTTGTCTCTTGTACACATAAAATATTAATTCTTCTCCTAATCATCGTATCTACTACCTCCATTGATTTACCAGTGAGGTTCTTATGTTCTACGTTCTATGTTTAATGTGCGTAGATTATATATATTATTTTGTATGGTTTAGCGCACATCTTCTTGCATTCATCGCATATGATCTATGTATATGCACCCTTTTCTATCATATCTCAGCATAATTACTACTTTTCGTCCAGAAATTTGCTCGGTGTCTATTTGCATTTTCAGGAGCAGTATGAAGCGGAAAAGGATTCTAAAGGCGCAAAAGATCATTTTATGAAGATCGGGACCTACCTTTGTCTTCCCGTGGAGAGAAAAACCAAGGAATGGAGTGCCCCAGACAAAGGAGAAAGCAACAACCCAAAATGGCCCTGCCCATGCCTTGAGGCACGGGTTGGAGGAGGTGGTCGTGCCATCGGGCACGGCTAAGGAGCAAGGAAGGAAGCTGGTCGTGCCTTGAGGCACAGCCAAGGAAGAAATCCAGAGTATAATTGGCTGTGACCGTGCCAAATGGCACGGCCGGAAGACAACCTGTGTCAACTACCAAAGAAGAATTGAGCTTGGTTGTGCCTTGAGGCAAGGTCATGCCTCTAGATTCCCAGTTTTGAAGAACTGGTTGTGCCAAATGGCATGACCAAAGAGGACAAAGCAAAGCAAGCTTTGCTTGGGCCATGCCAAATGGCACAGCCGTGTGCCTGAAGCCAGAGCCAACTTGGCTCTGGACATGCCAAAAGGCACGGCTAGATGCCCAGGGCATGGCTCGGTCGTGCTTAAAGGCACGGCCAGCCCATGCCTCACATCTATGAAAGGGGAACTTCTTCCCCTTTGAAAGGGGGAAGTTTTGGTGGACGGGAGGAGACCCTCTAGGTCAAATCCTTGCATCTGGAGTCGTCGTCTGGACGATTCGAGGCCGCACAGCTGCTCCATTCTCGTCGGCACGTCAAGATCTGCATCAAAAGGGCTTCACTCGACTTTAGAGGGGAGTTTCTACCCTTCTTCTTCTAGGTTTTGGAAACGTCTATGTATTTGAGTCTATTGATTGTAGTTCCTTCTATTATGGAGTAGATTTTTATTGCTCTACAACGTAGGGAGTAATTGTGATGTGTGGATGATGTAAACCCTATTGAATTGCCAATGCCTTAGTTTGATGAAGCTTATATGCATTTGTTTTGTTTGATGAAATGCTTGCATAAAGGCTTTCCCATATGATCGTGAGTTTTGTCTATCTAGATTGCATATCTTGTGCATAGATCTTATTCCTGAGTTAGATACATTGCTGTGTGTCTATAATTGGGACTGTACGTGAACCTGAATTTGTGTTTACCAAATGCATTGATCGTTGTCTCATTTGAGTGTACGTTCCGATAGCTCGGCATGGCCTTAAGATACTTGTTTAGAGTTGAGTATCTAAGATAATTATCCTTCTATATGGAACGTAACCTCCTAAGGAAGAACGATTCTATATATGGACAAATCTATCACTCGACCTAATGGGCTTTTCCTAATCATATGCTACGCAAGTGACCTACGTAATCTAGAGACGTACACTCGGGGGAGATGTTGTGACAGGAGGTACTCTACTGAAAATCCGAACTCTCTAAGTTACTTCTTCACTTGATGGCGTACTTGGTTAGTGGCAGGGAAAGCATTCCAATACACCATCGCAGGGTGGTATTCGGTAGTAACTTAGATTATCCTACAAACGTATGAGTAGAGAACTAGGAATGGGCTAATTCATAGCACAACATCCACCATTACAATGAAACCAACGGCCTATAACACTTTCGGAATTAAGGACTTCCACAAATTTACTTTCTGTTTAATCTTACCTTGCAGAAAAACACAAATCAAATCTTTATCGATTTTTGTCTAGTCTAATTCGAAGTGTAGTACCAACTAGCATTTAAGCTTCAATCCTCGTGGAATCGACTTTTATAAATTTTATTACTTGACGACAACCGTACGTTTGCGGTTAACACATCAATGTTCCAAATCTAAGATTATTAGTTTTCCTATCATATTTATTCTTATCCGACCTATGGTGTGAGAACTCTTACCTATTTAACACTTCATCCAAGTTCTCATGAAGATGTAGTGGTCCTTGCCGATACCTTAAAATCGAACCCTGCAACGCGAACTCTTGCATATTTAACACTACACCTAAGTTTTGGAGATGTAGCGGTTCTTACCGAGACATTACAATCAGAGCTTGCAACGCGTTCCTTCTAAGGAACAACCTAGTATTAGCACAATAGTTTAATGGATTCATTCATTGAATATTTGTCATAGTTTTAATGTTGATCGACAACCTAACGAAACTCTCTTTTATCCAAGCTTGGGACCGATCATGACTGGTTCATCACATGCAGAGTTAATACCTTAAATACTAATAAAATAAAAATTATTAAAAATAATAATACAAATTCCTTGATTCCTCGAACTTAGGGTAGTTCCAAATGGTAACTCAAGAGGAAGACCATCTGGCACCAAATCGGCAATTGTTTGTTCCAGATAAATGTGAGCTTCCTTTTGGGTGATAAGAGTGTATGCAGTTCCATCTTTGTCAACTACATAAAAAACCATCACGTTTGGATGATGGAACTGGGAAATGATCTTAGCTTCTCCATCTATTGCCTTCTTCATGTATCTACTAAATTTGGACTCCTACACAATTGTATCATCAACAACATTAGGCTTCCCATTTTCAAACTTTGAAAGTGTATGTTGAAATTGGGATTTTTGCAATTTTGTCACTTGTTTAGAACCCTTTAGATTACTGATGGCTACCAGAACTATACTTGCTACAGCTTCATTTTGGTCATGCCAATTGTTAGTAATAAAATTCATAGGTTGTAACAAATAATTTACTATTTCTGATTCCCTTTGAATCGGAACTAGTTCAAATAGATTGTCTCGATTGATTGTATTTTCCCCTTTCTCATGCTTTTTCTTCCATAATTCATAAAGTACAAGCAGGCTTCCTTTAAACGTGAGACACCAAAATTTTCAGAAAAAGATATCAAATCTTGGAAAGGGTCCATGTCAAAAACAGCAGCTGCAGCAACTTGGTATCCATCATCAGCAATGATGCCTTCATTCAGATCAAAGTCAAGTTTACTAGCAGACTCTGACAGTAACAACAGATGAGGTTTTTGTAGGTGATGAGACATAATCTTTAGCACCTTCTATAGCCTCAGATAATAGAGAACCTGAAGATTTTGATACATGCGCTGTGTCTTGGGACATACAACTCTATGGCTCTACCTGTTTAGCTAATCCCATTGGAGTCTCATGAGATTTTATTATCTTTGATGGCTCCAACAGTGCAGTTGGAGATGGTTGGTTCTCTTACTGATTCAGTGTTAGACAGAATGGGATTGTTATTCTCATCGTTACCATTCAACTCCATGTCATGACATTCCATGTTATCAGCCATACAATTTCTGGACTTACAGTGAATTTCAGCAAACAGAACATCAGGAGTGTCAGATGAAATAACCACTTTACTCCCTTGCAAAGGTTGTTTCAGCATCATATGAAATACCAATCTCAGCCATCTCTTTTGCTGGAGTATGTGATTTACATTCACCAACAACTAGTTTTTCTGATTCTTCACAAGCTGAAGCAGCATTCTCAAGTTGACATCCATCTTTGGGAGGAACTTCAAAGGAACATGTCTTGTTATTAATGGTTTGACGAGTGTAATCATCAGGCTTGCTTTTGTCCGTTGATAAGCTTCTTTCTATATGCTTGGAATCTGTGTGATGCTCTAGCACTTCTCTATCTTCTATCAATTTATCCTCAAGCTGAGAGGTTTCACCAATATCCTATTTCAATGTATCAGATGGCATGTACTCTAGAGAAAGTTCCATCTGTTTAATCCTGCTCCTCTTCGTCAAAGTCTTCTTCATCTTGGTACTCTTATGGGTCAAATTTTTCCTCCAAATCACCTACGAATCCATCCAAATCATCTCGAGTGTCAAAGCTATCATCCTCCATGGCGAATCCTAATCATCCCTGCAACGAAGTTTGAATATACCCAAAAGGAAGAAATTAATTCTTCATCTTCTTTCTCATCTTTTCCCAATCCGTGATCTTGGTCTTGACTTGTCGGTCTTATCAACGTCGCAAGAACTCCCACCATGACAATGCTAAACCTCTGAGTTTGAAGGCAACCAATTTCACCTTCATCTGATCCGAAACTTGCTTATAGTTGAAGAACTGCTCCACTTTGTTGATCCAGTTAGCAAAATTCTCTATCTGTGACATACTAGAAAATTCAAGTAAATCAATTCGAAATTTGAGATCTCCATGTCGATCCTCTTGATCACGTAGCTCACGATCTTTAAGATTTCGCATCGCTGTCAATACATGTTGGGTTAAATCTGCGACTTGCCTCTATAAATCCTCAATCCTCAATCATCTTTCAGCTCAGCTTCCTCAATTGGAACCTCGTTGCGACTATGACCACGACAACCTTCCATTGGATTGACGACTTCCTCAATCAGACACTGTCGGTTTTAATACCAACTAATGTCAGGCAGGATAGTGATTATCCTATAAACTGACGAGAATGGGGGTTTGAGAAGGCAAGAAGAGAAAACCATCGTCCTCCAAATCTTTCCGAAAAAAAAAAATATTATATATTAACAAGGATTGTCCCTTAAACAATTAAACACATGTTTATATAGACTCTAAACCTTAAGACACAAAGAAATGAAATAAAGTCCAACATATAGACTCTACTTCCTAACTTGTAAATAAATGAATGGAATCCTAACAAAAAAGGAAAAAAAAAATCACAATACTAAAATCCCTAAATGGATTCAAAATTTTAAAAATACAAAAGATTAAAACTATCAAAAATACCAAAAACACCTAAATACTAAAAAAATAAAAATTACCGAAAATAATAATAATAATTTATCGGTTCCTCCTGCATCAACTTTCCACTCCAATAGATTCAACTCTTCTAATTATGAATTCTTTTCAACATTTTCATGTCATCTCAATCTATTAAAGTACCTAATTTATCACAAATATTAGTATTCATCATTTTATCCATTCTAATAATTCCATGTATCCTCATTATCATTCTCAACTCTGGTACACTAGCTTTCCTAGCTCAACAACAGAACCATAAAGTATGGTGGATCTGACAATAGTCTTATAATGGTTTCATTTTTAGTCATCTTAATTATTTCAACAACTCTTTTTCTTTTACCAAAATCACATTTTATATTTTTTTTATTTCAAAATATGTTAAAAGTTTTTGTTTCTAAATTTTTCTTATATACACTTATTGGTCAACACATTATTACATCAAGAAGATTTATCTTGAATATGATTCATTAGTTAATTTATCTAATATTAATATCAAAATGATAATGACTTTGAGGTGAACGCTATTGTAAACTTATAGCTATAGAAAAATCATGTGTCCCACTTCTAGAAGCCATAAAAAAAAGATTAAGATTAAACTTCATAAGTTTAGACAGCTTGACTTGCAGCGAATGTTGGTGGTTTTCTTATATTTAGTTAAAATAATGACAAAAATGCAAAATATGCAGATATAATTCATACTACTAAGGTTGAACCATGTGCATAGTTTAGAACAAATTCCAATGTATATCCATGGTGATATCCTTGCTCATCATCATCAACTTGTATTTGTCGTAAGTATTGAAGGTGGGCAACGTGAGTCTTTCTTCTTCGTTGGTGGTGGGGTCTTCTTTTTTCATTGGCTTCATGGAAGGCTATATCACTAATAACATTTTAATTAATTTATATCATTTTTAATTAATTAGTTTGTTTTCCCTCTATTACCACCTCTTGCACTATCACCTTAACAGATTCAACTCTTTTAATTATAAATATCTGTTTACAAGCTATGTTCAATCAATTTATCATCAAATCAAACTACGCTTAATTGTTTTTAGATATTAATGTTTTTATTTTGTCCTTTATAACAGCTCTATATATTTCATCTTACATCAACGTTTAATGTGTTGCTTTGTATCAGCCAAACTAATTGATAGAATATAGCAATCACAAAAGTCTCCAGCATCTTCTCTTCATTATGAGTATGCATTCCTTATCTAATTAATAATATATTCTATCAATATCTCCTTTCTATTAAATCCTAGATACATGATATCCAAACCTATTACAGACCCCTCATGCACATTCATCTCAACTATTTGATCCTTTTCTTATTACTAAATTAACTGTTTTCCCATTTACTGTAAAAAAATTAGTTTCTAATTTTACTTACATGATTCAAGCATCAAATTTAATTCAATCCATTCTCATTACTCGACAATATTATCCGCAAATAATATAACCAAGGAAATTTTTCATGAATACAATTTGTTCTTCTAGTAATAATGGAAAAAAATGATAAGGACTTAGAGAAAGTAAACCTAGAGCTATAGAAAACAATTAGTCAACTTTCAATAACTCTGACACCAGTGACCCCATTATAATACATATCTTTTATCACATCAATGTAACAACTAAATATTTTTTTTCTTCTTAAAAAACCAACAAGAATAGTTGTTTAAGGATGCTATCAAATGCAAATCCTTCTCTTCTTTTCTTCACTATGTTTCTTCAAAGTTTTCATACTAAATAAAAAACATCTACAATTAATCTTCGAGATGTGAAACCAAATCCATTCTTAGAAATGTATGTCTCATTGCAATAACTCTTTCCAAAGTTTTATAATGATAACTAGTTAACTTGAACCTTTATGATTAAAAAAATTGTATATTGCCTTTATACTAGTAAATTGGTTCTAAAAGTCTTTTCTTTTATTCCATATTAATTCTCAAAATTCTATTAAACAACTTAGTTAACAAAATTATAACTTATTTCCACTCTTCCAAACTTTAATAGGAAAATAATCAATCTACGCCTCCACTTTCTACCTTCATTTTCTTTAAAATTACTTTAACCTCAATCTAAACTATGGAATAAATCTATGATTCCTAAATTTACCATAGTTGTTAATCTCGTTAAAACCAAATTAGTTTTAAATGCTCAGTAAAGAGTTTATAAAAAAAAAATTCCAATCTTTCCTTAACTGCATTATCAACAAAAATCTTTTCATTTTCATTTGTTATGCATCTATATTCCTCAAGTCTGCATTTTCTATCTTTTGCAATCCAATAAATATCCTTTCTGTCGATTCAGGTAAATTTAGATCAGACAACAAAATTAAACAAGATATGCAATGGGATCTATGCAAACATAATAATAAAAAAAAACTATGGTTCTTACTCCCCAATTTTGTGGGCGAGGTGGAACATCAATCTTCATTACTTCAGACTCAAGTGCCTTCTTTGCCCTGTAATAAGGGATATTTTTAACAATTATTGGATCATTCCTTGCACGACCAGGATCCAGCGTGATTAGAGCCTAAGAACATAAAAAGGAATAAGAATAAGATAGGACAACACGAACATCCTCATGGATTTTAAGTATACTAGCATGGATGATAACCAACCAGACATGTCATTGTTGCCAGAAATTTTGAGGGTTAAAATAAAAAATAAGCAAGTTGAATTTTCAATTTAATGTAAGAAAAGAGAATAGTGAATTTCAAATAAGATATGCAGAATGCACACATTAAAAATCTAAATTATATATTATAGAATAGAATGTACATATTTTATCAAAAACTAAGGCATGCAATCTGATTATTGGGATGTTTTAGCTAATTACAGTTAGCAATATACCCTTCTGGCCACTTAGAAGAAAGTCAATTTGGTTAAGTTTAATGAATTTCTAAATAAATTTCCGTTTGGCTTGGTATCGCCCAAACCAATCAGAATAAAAAATGAGAAGTCCTATTAGCTTAAATTAACTTACCTAACTAATGTTTTTGTTTTATTTCTTTAAAAAAAAACTAACAAATTAAAATTACTTATTATTAGTCAAACCGAGCTAAGATATTCCACTTTAGTTGTGATTTCTTACATAAAAACTTTGGTTGGATTCATTTTAGGGAATTTACAATTAAATTCCAGATCTGTTTGGTTTCTACTAAAGACCAAAATAACCAAAAAAAGATGAACCTATATTGCTTTTAAATTAAATGAGATTTTTTTTAATATTAGTATTTTATCTCAATTAAAAAATAATAATATTTAGAAAACCAATTTTACATGTTGATATTGGTCAAAACAAACAAAATATTCCAGAATAGAGCATTTTAATTTCAATTGAACCTTGATATGTTGAGGTTACTAATTATTTTGCCAAAAGAAATCGATCAGATCTATTGGTTCAGATGGAACCAGATGCCCTTACAGTTGAGTATTTTCATTTACAAATGAAGAAAGAAGAGAACTCCTTCCCAATATTTACGAGATGGTTTTCCACTTGAATAGAACTCCATCTTTATTACTCATGGCCCCAAGTTACAATTACGTAATTCTATAAAATAGCAAGCAAGAGGTTTCATAAATCCTAGAACAACTAATGCTCCTCAGATGACACAATATTAGAGGCAATCTGGCATAATTTCATAAAAATTGATGAAGCACCAACATGGAAGTGACATTTTGAACACATTCTTTAATCAAATGTATTGTACATAGAAGAAGAAACAATAGCACCAGATAGACTTACGAACAAATTTTACCCTGGAAATATTCTAAGTTATCCAAAACATTTGAAATGAGTATTGTACTCACATCCTGAAGGTGTTCCCAACCAAGTTTCCGTTTAGCAACCAAGTCCCGGAGTTGATCATACCTCATAGATTCCTAGAACAAGTAAATCCAACTCCAACAATCAAAATAACTTCAAGAACTAAGAAGAAACGAATAAGCTCAAATTTTTACTTGATAAAATAAAATTGTATCTGAATATAAAGCCACAGTACGGACAATAGGGAACTCTACTAAAATTGTGGAAGCAAATTAGCATACAAACAAAATAATGATGCATCCCCCTCCCTTCTCCACATTTTGCTACTTTTTCAAAATGGCTCCAACTTTCTCTTTATCTGCTTTATTCTTTAAGTGATCTTGAGGCCCTATGAATTGGAACTGCACCCCATCCCATGCCTCCTAGATGTTATTCATACAAGAATTGACAGTCATCTACGACATCATCAAGCTACAAGAACACAAACTGCCTCCATAAAGATAATCCATAATCAACTGAAGATGTCATATTGTTTGTCTCACCTCAAATAACTACAATGTGAACAGAATTGATGTTGTCAACAACATTAGGATAAGTAATGGAAGATAACGGTGAAATGCACAAGGGATCTCAACGAGGGATGCAAAAGCTATTTGGGAAACAAGTGAATAGGTTCTTCGTTGATTGTCTTTATTGATTATTGACAAAGACAATCACCATTAAGCCTATGCCTCTTGGTGGTTGAGACTCTTCCCAAGGTTTGAATCAATTTGGAACTTGTGTGACATATGATCTTATTCTCTTGCAAAAGGAAGACCAAAAAGATCATCATACGTTAAGAGTCATTACTATTTTTCTTCTAATTCTAAGAGTTTTGATCCTAGTATTCTTATCTGTTGTGGATGGAGTCTTAGGAGAAAAAGTACCCAACGATTAGCTCTTTAAATTCTCTTAGTACATCTCTTACCAGACCTACATCACCTCTAGCTTAGCCTTCATCAAGATTTGCTGCCACTGCACTGACACTAAATTTTTACAAGCGGTTGGATATGCTAAAAACACCCCCTTCTACTTTGGTGCTAGCGATGTTCAACCATCTAGATCACCCACAACCACCACTATAAACTTTCTCACCTCTTGTGACGCAGCTGATAATTATCGAATCTGTTGATTCGCGCACAAATACTAGAAGCAACCTTCTAATCCTTGTTGTTTCGTGCAAGAATACCAAAAAGGGTTAAAAGGAAAAACTCGTCATTCTAAAGAGGAGACGGCGGCTAAAATAGCATTAATAAAAAACTATCTCAAAATACACTTATATAGACCACAAACCCTAAGATGTAAAGAAAGGAGATAAATCCTAACACAAATGAAAAAGACTCACAATCCTAAAATCCCTAAACAGACTTAAAATTCAAAATCCGAAAGACAACAATTATCAAAATACCCTAAATACCAAACTCGACAAAAATAATAAAAAAGGTTAAAATTGCTTTCTCAATTTGCATTTCTATCTGCATCATTAAAATTATTTTCTCCATTTGCTCTTGTGTCTGCATCATTCTCTTCAAGGTGGAAAAATTCGCCCTTGAATTTAGAATAGTATCAAGTGGTAGTCCAGGAAGACGATCATTTAGTATCAACTTGGTAAAATTCTCTCCCAAGTCTTTGGTTCGGCGCTCACCTTTTGCAATCACCCTCTTGAGAGCAATCTCCAGTCGATCGGCGAACGACGAGAACCACAGATCCACAGCATCATGGCAGATGAGAGCAGCAGCGCCATTAGGTTTGCCTTCTACTACACCAGCTTTTGGTTCCATACGTTGCCCGTTATAGCGCCTTGCCCAAACATTGCATGTTCTTGGCCCACGTTTCCTCCTGGCATAACTCCTCTGCTCCGGCAATTCCAGCTGCTGTGTTTGCCAGTAAATTGCCATAAAGATTTGGTGTGACCATAACATCAAATTGTTCAGGCTTTGACACAAGTTGGATGCAACAGTAGTCAACTATGATTTCATTATATTTTATCCCTGGGTATTTGGTTGCAACCTCAGGGCGAGCACAACCCATCAGCAAGCTTCATAATGTTTGCCTTATGCACTGCTGTGACTTTCTTCCTGTTGTTAAGGTAAGCATACCCAAAAGCATACTGTTCAATGCGCTCGGAACAATATTTTGTTATTACCTTGAGGCTCTCAACAAGGCCAGGCACAACCTCATGATCCAAGCCCGAGTACTCGCCGTCCGTGATCCCCCTGATCCCCGGCGACGGGATTGGGCCCTCGTCACCGGTGTAGTCAATAGATCATGGAGGCTAAGCACATGCCGATGTTCTTTGAGACATTCGTGGTGCACGAGGATATGCCCGCGTTGCCTCCGGCAGAACAAGGATCATTCTCATCGGCCTTCTAGTTCTGGGAGGCAAAAATCCATGGGAGACGAAAAATCTGAAACCCTAGAAACAGCGAGTGACGCCTTGAAGGAAGGGCCGAGATAGGAATACGAGCATACCATCATCTATTAAGGGTGGACTAGTAAAATCCTCAAACAACTAAATTCTCTCGGATACAACTGATTTTTATTTATCATCATTGTCATAAATTGACTGGTTAACTCGATCTCATCTTCGTCATAAACTGACTCACCAAATATTTCGATCTTGTCATTCACTTCTTTCTTATAAATAAAAATTTTTTCCTCCTCTGCATAAACATCCTCTCCATCACCCATTTTGACATTCGAGCTTGCTCGGTGATGCGTTGGATCATATTTCATTTATTTTAGTTTTCAAACCTCATCATCGTCATCCTTTGAGCAAGCTATTCCACAAACCCTACCATCCGTTCGCTGCTCCATATTACGTTCGTACACATTTTGATATCGTCAACACGTTGTTGTCTTCTCGGCGGCATGATTCCTCAAGATCAACTTAGCTTTAATACCAAACTAACACAGCGGATAACTTTCGAATCCATTGATTCACACACGAATATCAGAAGAGATTCGAACTATCGAATCTATTGATTCGCGCATGAATACTGAAAGCGACTACCGAATCCACGCACGAATAGCAGAAGCGACCTTCAATCCCTATTGATTCACGCAAGAATACCAAAAAAAAAGGGAAAAACTCATCATTCCAAGGAAGAGACAGTGGCTAAAAATAACATTAATCAAAAACTATCTCAACATATTAAATAGGACGCTTATATAAACCCCAACCCCTAAGATGCAAAGAAAGGAAATAAATCCTAACATAAAGGAAAAGGACTGACAATGCTAAAATCCCTAAACATACTCAAAATCCAAAATACAAAAGATAGAAATTACCAAAAATATCTTAAATACCAAACTCGATACAAATAATAAAAAGATTAAAAATGCTTTCTCAATTGCTCTTCTATCTGCACCATTAAAATTGCTTTCTCGATTTGCTCGTGTCTACATCTTCTCTCACATTCGAGCAAGCAAACATTGAACCCAAGTCACCTAATTGGAATACATCACCCATTTGAGTAACTTCTATAATGACACGACAGAAGGTTAATGGCCACTTCCACCAACATCGACACCTTCAAGTCACTACTATATTGCACAAGGGAGGGCAACAACCATCTTCATGACAATCGTGATGACCAGGTTGGAGTCCAACAGGAGGCCTCACCAAGCACATTGGTGTCCAATATATACCAAAAATATATTTTTATATTTAGTTCAAAGTTATATCATATTATCAAACCATATTTATTTATTTATTATTGTTTTGCTTTTAAAAAATTTCCCAGACATGGATACCATCGTTGGTACCAATATGATCTCATCGTCACAAATACCAATAATTATATCAATACTAAACGCCATGTCAATATTTATTGGGACGTCAGAATTCTACGAATAGAAAAGAAATCATAGTTAAATAATCAACTAATTATGTGATGCAGGAGACCCTAAAGATTGTCATTTTTTTTAGAGTTATTTTCGTCTTTTACATTTTAAGGTTTTGAGTCAATTTAGGATTTTTTGAGTTTTGAGCAGCATTGGAAATTTCATTTTGTGCTGCCCGAAGCAGGCGGGTTTTATAGTTCCGTCACGGGAACAACACCAACACAAAACGCGCGACAATCTCCACATGCCATCGCGTGCATCACGTGCGACAGAAGGGTGGCAATCACTCTCCAGACAAGTTGATTTCAATTTGAGAATTAGAAAGCGACCGAAGGCGTCGTGGAGTCGCAGGCGTCCTGGTGCTATCGAAAGTATTACGGGACAAGGCGTCGCGGAGGTGCCTTAGCAAAAAAGTCCAAGGTGTCTCGGAGGTGTTCTCCGCAGAAGCACAGGATCCTAGAGGCGTCGCAGGACGCCTCCAGCGCCACCAAAACCATCCCAGAACGCCTCTAGCGCCGTCGGACGAATGTGATGCCCGCAGCCGGTTCACGAACGAAAAGTATGGCTTTTGATTTAATTAATTCAATTATTTTCCAACTTAAATGCGGTATTTCGAATACACTTTTATAACTCCTAATTAATTATCGCAATAAAATATATAAATATTTTTACAATTAAAAAATATTAATAAATTTTAATATTCTGATAATTCTTTTTTACTGTTTTAAATTTTATTTAAAAATTCTAAAAATAATAATAATAAATATATTTATATTCGGATAATTTTTTAAATTATTTTGTATTTATTTTATTATTTTACTGTTTAACTGAGATTCTAATTTTTTTTATTATTTTAAATATATATATTTAAATTAATAATTAATTGAATGAATAAATAGTGAATTTATATAATTATTATGTATAAAATAGTATCTATGTAATTTATATACTAATTATAGATAATATTTTTTAACAATATTAAGTTGTTCAATAATTGAGACTTATATAAAATCAATATATAACTTATTTTTAAAATATACACAATAAATATATCTATCTAATAATTACTATATATAAATTTAAAAAATACTGAAACTATATCGACACGATACGATACCGAAACCATATAATTCTGGTCTGAGACCAAAACCTCAACACGGATCAAGATTTTAAACTTTGGTTTTGGTCTATTAAATTTTTTTCCTTTATGTTAAGATTTTTTCATTTCTATTAGGATTTTTTCTTTCTTTTGCATCTTAGGATTTTGGGTCTATTTAAAATTTAGTTGATGTTAGGGGATTCTCTTTTGTTTTGGCAAATAAAACTTTTTTCGTTTAAACCTAGAGGCAAGTGAATTCTGGTCTGAGACCAAAACCTCAACACGGATCAAGATTTTAAACTTTGGTTTTGGTCTATTAAATTTTTTTCCTTTATGTTAAGATTTTTTCATTTCTATTAGGATTTTTTCTTTCTTTTGCATCTTAGGATTTTGGGTCTATTTAAAATTTAGTTGATGTTAGGGGATTCTCTTTTGTTTTGGCAAATAAAACTTTTTTCGTTTAAACCTAGAGGCAAGTGAATTCTGGTCTGAGACCAAAACCTCAACACGGATCAAGATTTTAAACTTTGGTTTTGGTCTATTAAATTTTTTTCCTTTATGTTAAGATTTTTTCATTTCTATTAGGATTTTTTCTTTCTTTTGCATCTTAGGATTTTGGGTCTATTTAAAATTTAGTTGATGTTAGGGGATTCTCTTTTGTTTTGGCAAATAAAACTTTTTTCGTTTAAACCTAGAGGCGGCTTCACTTCGTTTACTGAATTATTTACATCTTTCTCTACAATTCCTCCGAGAAAACAAGCCCCCAAAATAATAGCTATTCTACTAGCGTCAATTGGTATGAGAGCTTATCAAACCCGATGGGTGGTCATCGTGGTTGTGATCATGGTCGCAATAGTCAAGTTCTGATTGAGGAAGCATCGCGCCATGATCGTAGCGTCCAAGATAAGCGGCTTGTAGATCTACATGGACAAGTAGCAAAATTAACTTAAGTTCCCTTATCTTAATACTGATTCCACTTTTAAAAACCCTATCACAATCATGAAAGTCATGGTCAAGAGGAATGGTACGGAGATATCAAGTTTCAGTTGATCTTCCCGAATTTTCTGGTACGTTCGTTGATTGGCTTAACGAAGTGGAGAGAATTTTTTATTATAAAGAAGTAACCGATCGTGTGAAAGTAAAGTTGGTTGCCATCAAACTCAAGGCATCGGCGTGGTAGGAGTAGTTGCGACGATCAGGGCAAGGCCAGGATCACTGATTGGGAGAAGATTAAAAAGAAGATGAAGAGTCACTTTCTTCCTTTCGGTCACACTTAAACTTTATTTCAGCAACTTTACATTAAGGTAAGGTGCCAAATCGGCCGATGACTATACGGAGGATTTTACCAGTTGATTGTTCGATGTCGGTATCTACCATGGCCTCCTCTGATTCTCCCCCACTGTCGCCGCCTCAAGTCTCAGATGTACCCTCTCTAACGCCGACTCTGATTCCTGAGCAATCAATGTTCTCCATCCCCGAGGACGACAACGACGTTGCCCAAGGTGGACACCCCGACAGGTAGAGATGAGCTTTCTCAGGGTCAAATCTAGACCTCGGGATGTGCAATGGCATCTCCGTTGATTTGCAAGAGAAGATTCTTACTCAGTACGATCCTGTGCCCAACACTCCATTGCCTGATGGTGGGGTAGGGCAAAACTCTTCAGTAACAGTTCCTTTTTCATTCTAGGGAGATGGAAATCTATCACGGTTGATGAGGTATCGAGCCTTACTCAAGTTGATGACGGGATGCAGGTTTTGAGCACCGATAATTCCCCCGATGGAGGCACCGTTAGTGGAAAAGATGAAGGGAAAGAGCCTTCATCCTTGGAGTCTCAATTGGGACAAATAGAGGGTGACTAGAAAGTTGATGAGAAACTTTGGGATGGGCACGGGGATAAAGATGATAATATTGACAATCGTTCAAAGAAATATGAACTAGTCAAGGAAAAAGATTCAAGGAGTAGAAAGTTTAGTGCTAAGGATGGCAATGCTCCTGTTGCATATTGTTAGCACCTCAAGGTAGTTTTGATCTGATCAACCAAATCAGATTAGGTCCTGTTAGTTTTTAACCTCTGTGTCTAACTGTGTAAGATCTTAGGAGCACAGTAAGTCGAACGAAAGCCACAACTAGCGAGAAGAACATCACGGGAGAGAGCCGACGAGCTCGGTGCGTCCGAGGGATGAGATGCTGCGGAAGAATACGCAGGCAGAAGAGAAGGAGGCGCGCGACGTTTCACAAAGGACGAGAAGCCAGAGCGGAAGATTGCACGAAGGCCGGAAAATGAGTTCGGGTGAGACCTATTCCGGATGGCCGAAATCACCCAAGCAAGCGGAGCCGGAGCCGGAGTGGAAGACTCAGACCCAAGCGAGCGGAGCCGGAGCAAGAGCCCCGACCAAACAAGTTAACATAAGGTTAACTTTAGTCCGTGCGCCCAAACCATAAAATTTATCCAGATCACGTCAAACGCAATCTGTTGTGACGAAGATAAAGTTTTATCCCCTGAAAGCGCCTAGAACCCTTCCAGGCGCCCCGATCAGAGCTATAAATATAGCCCTGGTCCAAATGGTTCAGATAGAACACTTGTAAACAATTTCTTTTATCTAGCTTTGCATTTTGAGTGTTTTAACTGTTGTAAGAGGTTTCTCCGCCTGAAAGAGACTTTGATAATGAGCTTCAACTTCTTGGATTAACAACCTCCCCGGTTGTAACCAAATAAATCTCGTTAAGCCTCTTCTTTCTAGTTTCTTATTTATTTTTATGCAAGTGTTAGTATAATTAAGCTATAACGTTCAAGGAAGATTCGTGTTATTTTTGCAGGGTTATTCACCCCCTCTAGCGGACCGCCAAGGGACCTACAATTTGGTATCAGAGCGGGTTCGCTTCAGGAGGACTAGCCGCCAAACGAAGCACGCAAGATGGTCGTACCGAGTATCAACCCACCGAAGTTCGAGGGAAAATTCGCAAGCTGGAAGAAAAAGATGAAAGTATTTTTCAAAATAAATTTTGAATTATTAATAATTATGAAATATGGTTATGTAGTCCCGAAAGACAAAGAAGAATATTGACGAAGGAGCAACCCGACTTCATGGCAAAGCAGAGTTTCATCTGTTTAGCGTTTTACCACCTCAAGAAGTCAACCGTATCGGAGCCTACGAGTCAACTAAGGAGCTCTATGAGAAATTCCTCGAACTACACGTAGGGACCTCAGAGGCAAAACTAGCAAAACGAGACTTGCTACGAAACCAGATCAACAACCTCCGGTTAGAAGAAGGCGAAGACGTCGCACACCTCCACTCAAGAATCAAGGAACTCATTACCGGATTCACGAATCTTGGAGAAAAAGTAAGCAGCCGAGATTCGCTAAGTTACGCGCGTATCGTATTTCCTAGAACTACTGAATGGGCATCATTAGTAGATGCTTATTATATATCTAAAAATCTAGAATCAAGTAGTATAGAAGAAATGTTTTCAACTTTTGAAGTCCATGAAACGAGATGTACAGATCTGAAGAAGGAGCCAAAGCACAATATTGCTTTAAAGGCAAAGATGGAAAATGAGATTCTGAATCTTCTCTCGAGGATGATAAAATGGCATTCATGGTAAGCAGATTTAAAAAATTATTTAAATCTAAAAGATTTAATCAAGTGCAAAATATAAAAAAAAAAGATAAGATGCTACCACTGCAATGAAGAAACACACGTGAAAGACAACTGTTCTAAATTGAAGAACAAGGGCAAGGGCAAGGATAAAAAACAGAATAAGAAGTTATCCCAGACCAAGCATAATCTAAAGGCGATGTGGGACGAAACGTCTTCCGAGTCAGAGATCGAAGTCCTCGCCAGACTTGCGCTAGTAGCAAGTCACCAAGAAGACGAAGATAAAGCAAGCTCGTCCAAAATGAGTATCGAGAGCATCGATGAAGGGGGAACGATATCAGAAGAAAGCGGCACTTCAGAGGAGCTTAAGATTGTGAGATCGACGAGGTAAGTCAAGTACGGTCTTTTCCTTCTGACAAGTCATTTCAGTTTATAAAACTATTATCGAAAAATTACTGTAAATTAGAAAAAGAAAATAAAGAGTTAAAACCAACCTTAGTTATATCTTGTCAATTAGAAGACCTTGACAAGATTAAAACTGAAAATAGAAATAGAGGATCTTGAAAAATTGAAAATTGAGAATGCAAATTTAAAAGATCAAATAGAAAATTTAAAAAATTCTGCATGTTTAAATTTATCTGCTTCAAATTTCAGGAACTATAAAGGATTAAATTGACAATTTAAATATTACAAGAGGAAAATTAGAAAATTATCTAGAAAATGTATTCCTTGAAAATTTTTAATTAATCCAGTAGAAAGGAACCTATATTGGGTTCCAAAAATATGCTTAAGTTAATTTTTTTTTTGGGCTTTCAGAGAGATAATTAAATATTTAATTTTTTTAAAAGGTTTTGTCTAGAAGTGGTTCTAAAGTCAATTACTAAAATAAATATTTAATTGACTAACTGTAAAGTATTTAATTATTTTAACTAAATGCTTTAAATTGTTTGTCAAAATTTTGTTAGAAAAATTCTGATCGTTAAAATTCATTTAACAAAATCATATTTGTTAGAGTTATTTTAGCAAATTTATTTTTTTTACTTTATCCAATCAATCCGTTAGAAAATTTTCTATAAATTAGTTATCCAAATACAAAACTTTTAAAAAACTGTTTAAAATTCAACGTTTTTGTGAAAAAAAATTTTAGACTTTAAGTTTAGATCTTCAGAGTCATTTTTAAAGTACCCTATTTAATGTGATCAAAGGGGGAGAAGGAAAGATTAAGTCTAGGGGAGGGTAAATTTAATTTTTTGCAAATTATTGAGTTGCAAATTTATTACCTTGTTATTATTTCTTTATGTTTGTTTATCATAACTTAACTTGGGTTATTCACATCAAAAAGAGAGAGATTGTTAGTACTCCAAGGTAGTTTTGATGTGATCAACCAAGTCAGGTTAGGTACTGTTGATTTTTAACCCGTGTCTAAGTGTGCACGAACTTAGGAGCACAGGAAGTCGAGCGAAAGACGCAGCTAGCGAGAAAGGCGGCATGGGAGAGAGCCTATAGGTTCGGTGCGTCCGAGGGACGAGATGCTGCGGAAGAGTACGCTGATGGACAAGAAGGAGGCGCGCAGCGTTTCCGAGGGACAGGAAACCGTAGCGGAAGATTGCTCAAAAGTCGAAAAATGGGTTCGGGTGAGCCCTATTCTGGATGGCCTAAATCACCCAAGCAAGCAGAGCTAGAGCCAGGGCGGAAAACTCGGACCCAAGCGAGCAGAGCCAGAACAAGAACCCGGACCAAACAAGTTAACATAAAGTTAACTTTGGTCCGAGCGCCTGGACAGTCCGAGCGCCCGAACCATGAAATTTATCCACATCGCGTCAAACGCAATCCGTTATGACGAGGATAAAATTTTATTCCCTGAAGGCGCCTGGAACCCTTCCAGGCGCCCCGACCAAGGCTATAAATATAGCCTTGGTCTAAATGGTTCAGATAGAATACTTGTAAACAATTTCCTTTGTCTAGCTTTGCATTTTGAATGTTGTAATTGCTGTAAGAGGCTTCTCTGCCTGAAGAAAACTTTGATAGTGAGCTTCAACTTCCTTGAATTAACACCCTCCCTTTAAGCTATAATGTTAAAGGAAGGTTCGTGTTCTTTTTGCAGTGCTATTCACCCCCTCTAGCCGGCCGCAAGGGGCCTACATAGATGATTTAGAAGATATAGACAAAATTCAAGATGATAGGCTTAATGAGGACAATGATTCCATTTAAAATGAAGTTGATTTTAATTTTGATGATATGATTGTAGACAAAACCCTAGCATGTGAAAATCCTACATATATTCAAATTGAGGAAGAAGTAAAAAAAAACTGAAGATGCTCATATGGATGAGCCTCAAGGTTCTGATATGGATAGATCAGAGTTGAGATTCGAAGGTTCCTTCAGATCTGATGAAGAAATGAATGATGCGGATGACAAGTCCAAAGAAGACAATGTTGTTGATGAGGATGTTTCTCAAGTGAACAATAACTTGAGGGTCAAAGTGGAAGAGAAAGCTGAAACTACAAATATGGAGCCAGAGTCAAATAAGGAAACTCTTCCGTCTGATACAATGGAGACCGTTGAATATCCATTGGAAGGGAAAGAATCAATCAAGTCCTCTGGTAATTCTCATAGAATAGAGTCCTTAATGGCGTCAGACATGCTTGAGGCCGACAACAATGGCATAGATAGTAGCATTGCTCCGTCAAGGCCTTTACTATCTGATGAAATGTCCAAAATCGAAGTTGCATCCAATTCGGTTGGCATTTCTATAATTTCATATGATTAGTTGCAAGTGGCATGTGATCAAGTAGGGAAGTATAGAAAACTTAAAGCAACAGATGAGCCTTGGAAGCAAATTATTAAGGCACTTAAGATTGGCTGTGATAATTCTCTAGATACTAAAGACTAGATTATGCCAGAACTGTTAAAAGGCAAGCTGCTGAACTGGTTGTTGATGAAACATCAAAACAACAAACAAGCAGATTGTTTGTTATCCAAGCAAGAACATGGCATTATACATCTTATTTCTGATATTGGATACGAGTGGGCTTTGAATCCCATTCTTGAGCATGGTGTTGGTGAGTATAACAAGGCTTAAAGATCGAAATATTGAACTTTGTGAGATATTGCAGAAAATCAATTATAATGTAAACAAGTTGTGCCTTCATAATCACTTGAAGACTTCTAATGTCTTTAATTTGAAGCACTTGAGTCCCTATTTTGTGGATTCTAATGACACTAATCTAAACTCGAGAACGAGTTCTTTTAAACCCGGGGCGACTAATGCAAGATGCTCTGAAGATTGTCTTTTTTTTTATTTATTTTTGTCATTTATATTTTAAGGTGAGAAGGCAAAGATGATAGAGAACTCGGATTTTAAGTTAAGGTACACTGGAAAGAGTAAAGCAAGAAATGGAGTGGGTATTATTGTAGATAGTTTATTAAAGGATGAAGTTATAAGAGTAGTTAGAAAAGGGGATAGAATTATAGCCCTTAAAATAATAGTGGCGAAAGAAACTATGAACATAATTAGCGTATATGCACCACAAGTAGGATTAGATGAAGCTATCAAATCAAGGTTTTGGAAGGATTTAGATGAAATATTACAAAATATTCCACCAAATGAAATGATTTTAATAGGAGGAGATCTAAATGGGCATGTCGGAGTGAAAAATGAAGAATATGAGAGAGTACATGAGAGTTATGGGTTTGGAACGAGGAATGAGGAAGGGAAAACTATATTAGATTTTGCGATAGCATATGACCTTATATTAGCTAATACGTTTTTTAAGAAAAGAGAAGAATATTTAGTCACATTCAAAAGTGGGAATAATCAATCGCAAATTGACTTTCTTATGGTTAGGAAGAAGGATAGAAAGATTTGTAAAGATTGCAAAGTCATCCTAAACCTTAACTACCCAACGTAGGATAGTAGTATTGGATATACGCCTCAAACATAGTATCAATAGAAAGAAAAATATATACAATTCCTAGAATTAAGTGGTGGAAGTTAAAGGATGGGAAGCAAAATAAATTTAAGGAGAATGTAGAAGTACAAGCATTAGATGAAATATATGATGACTCTAATACAACATGGGATAAGATGGTATCAAAGTTGAAAATAGTAGCTAAGAGTGTACTCGGTGAGTCAAAGGGACATGCACCACTAAATAAAGAATCTTGGTGATGGAATGAAAAAGTACAAAAGAAAGTAAAAGAAAAACGAATAGCTTATAAGCAATTATATATTTGTAAGAACGAGAAAAACTTAAAAAAATATACAATAGCCCAGAAAGAAGCTAAGAAAGTAGTGAGTGAAGTAAAAAATGAAACTTTTGAACGGTTATATCAAAAATTGGAAACAAAAGAAGGGGAAAAAGACATTTATAGAATAGCTAAAGTGAGAGAAAGGAAAACAAGAGATCTTAGCCAAATAAAATGTATTAAAGATGAATGTAATAGGGTATTAGTAAACGATGGAGAAATAAAAGAGCGGTGGAAGAGGTATCTTCATCAAATTTTTAATGAAGGTTTAGGTGACCAACTTAACTTAGGTAATTTAATTAGGTCAAATGAGCATAGAAATTTTAATTTTTATCGTAGAATTCAAACTTCAGAAGTAAAACAAACTTTAAATGAGATGCACAATGGAAACGTCGTTGGACCAGATGATATTCCGATAGAGGTATGGAAGTGCTTAGGGAAACAAGGTATTGAATGGCTTACAAAATTATTTAACATGATATTAAAAACGAAAAAAATGCCTGAACAATGGAGGATAAGTACTCTACTTCCCTTATATAAGAACAAGGGAGACATACAAAATTGTACAAACTATATGGGTATTAAACTAATGAGTCATACTATGAAACTTTGGAAAAAAGTAATAGAAAAAATATTAACGAAGGAGATGTTGTTTGCACTAATTATGGACGAACTCAGCGCATTCAAGACAAAGTACCGTGCTACATGTTGTTTGCAGATAATATTATTTTGGTAGATGAGACACGTGAAGGAGTAAATACTAACCTAGAATCTTGGAGGGAAACACTAGAAGGGAAAGATTTTAAGCTTAGTAGATTAAAGACGGAATATATGGAATTTAAGTTTAGCAATATTAGAAGTAATGAAACAATTGTTAAGGTAGGAGAGGACGAGTTGCCCGAAACCGAGAGATTTAAATATTTAGGATCATTTTTACAAAATGATGGAGGGATTGAGAGAGATGTCTTACATAGAATACAAGCAGGATGGGTGAAATGGAGGGAAGCGTCGAGTGTTTTATGTGATCGTAAAGTACCTCTTAAACTTAAAGGTAAGTTCTATAAAACCGCAGTTAGACCTGCTATGTTATATGGAGTTGAATGTTGGGTTATGACTCGAGCACATGAGCAAAAGATGAGAGTTGCAGAGATGAGGATGTTAAGGTGGATGTATGGACATACGAAGATGGACAAAATAAGAAATGAGAGCCTTAGAGAGAAAGTCGGAGTTGCATCTATTGAGGAAAAACTCCGAGAGACACGTTTAAGATGGTACGGGCATGAACGACCAATAAATGCTCCAGTTAGGCGATGTGAAACTATGATAAACATGCATATCAAACGAGGAAGAGGAAGACCAAAAAAGACTTGGTTAGCAACAGTAAAATAAGATAAAATTTATTTAAATATAGATGATGATATAATAGGAGATAGAGCTCAATGGCATAAAAGGATTCATACAGCCGACACCACCTAGTGGAAAAAGGCTTGGTTGTTGTTGTTGTTGTACATTTTAAGGTGTTGAGTTTGTTTAGGGTTTTGAGTCTGTTAAATTTTTTTCCGTTCTACTAAGATTTTTTTCCTTTTTTTAGGATTTTTATCTTTCGTTTGTATCTTATGGTTTTTAATCTATTAAAACAATTGTTTAGTTAATGTTAGATAACCCTTTTCGTTTAAACGTAGAGACAGCTCCTCTTCATTTACCGAATTCTCTACATCTTTCTTTACAATTCTTCTAAGGAAACAAGCCCCAGAATAATCGCTATTCTGTTCTGCGTCATCATGAGTTACCATTACAATTTCGGTACTTATTTAATTAAATGGGAGCCTTAGCGCAACGATAAAGTTGTTGCTTTGTGACCAAAAGGTCACGGGTTCGAATCTTGGAAATAGCCTCTAGCAAAAAGCAGGGTAAGGCTGCGAACAGTGGATCCTTCCCCAGGACCCCGTATAGAAGGAGCTTCGTGCACCAAGCTACCCTTTAATTAATTTTAGTTAATATAAATTGTAATTTCTAATTGACTTTTTATTGTAATTATTTTATTTTCGGAATAATTAATTAGATTGCTAATACATGATTAGTCTTTTATTTGTATCACCTCAGTCTTCATAACTAAAAATGCTTGAAACTATTTTAAGTTTTGATTTTTAGCTTTGGTCACTTATAAATTCTATACTTCTTTCATTTCATAATAACTCAAACTTATAACCTATTCAATTTTTACAACTAGGACATAAGAATATGCAATGAAAAAATAAAACATTAATCGGTCCTTTATAAATTAGACATGTTTTGCTTTTGAATTCTGCAATAACAAAATGAGCATATACTCTTATAGGCTTATATAATTGCTTTTGAAACTGAATTATGATCAGTTGATAAAAATTATTTTATATTTTGTTTGATAAAACCTAATAAGACTCCTGGATCCAACAACATAATTTAAAATCTTATTGTTTAATTTTAATTTGGTTTGTTTATTCCATGTAATTATAATATTAAAGTGAATGAAAAATAGAAATTTTAAAATTAAATTTATTTAATTTCGTAAGTATAAAATTTAAAAAAAAATACGAAACTCAACACAATTAAATTTGAAAATTTTGGATTAAAGATTTTATTGATAAAATGGCATTCAAATTCAAAAGGAGCTTTTTTAAAAATATATATGGTATTGATAGCACACTTCTATTACAATCATAATATATGTTAAAAGTTATTCAAATGAAATGAATTTAAAATAGTGAAATAAAAATTAAAAAAAAAATATTTTAGATTTAATAAGATAGTTTTTATTTAATCAAAATCTTGTATTGAACCCTAATTGTTTCTTGATGCTAAAATCAAAGCCAAAAGAAAACATAGACGAGATGTTGACACAATCTCGCCGAACTATACTTTTTTTATCACTTATTTGCACAATCTCTTTTGATCTCTTTCAACTTCATAATAGTGGAATCACAAAAAGAAAAATCTTCCAAAATTTATCCCATTTAAATTTTAGATTTTAAATTATTTTTTAAGAATTTTTAAATAACTAATTAAGTTAAATTAAATTAATATTTTGATTTTTGAAGATGACTGCCAGTTGTGCAAAGTAAGATAAAACCCATCAAATAGACATGATGATTAAAATCAAATGGGTTCAAACCAGACTCAATTTAGATTTATTTTAGCTCATTTAAAACTAAACCAAATGTATATATAAGATAGTATAAATCAATCGTATTCAATCGTACTTAATTAAGCTAATTGTATTTTTATAAGATTAGATATTATTTAATTTACCTATTCTCTCTAACTCCTCTTCTTGATCCCTCATCTTGTAGTCTACCTACAACAAATGTAGGTGCATGCCCGTCATCGATGACGCTTGTACTCCTAACTTCTTCCCTTTCCTCCTCTCCCTCAGCCTACTCTTCTCTCCCTCTCTTCTTTGTTCCCATCACTCCTATGTTTGTGTCAAGGTCAAATGTTACAGGTGTCAGTCGGCGAGATCAATTTCACCTATGACGACCACTCGGCTACTTCAAACTTTGGTTTCGCTAAGACCTATTGAGGGGTGAAAGAAATTTTGCTTACAAAACACTAACAATTTTCTAACCTAATAATATTAAAGAATTAAACATTAACTGCATTAAACATTAAAATAATACGGACACAAGCAAGCCCCTGGCCTATACAATAACAACTATAAGTTTGCTAATAAAAGAAAAGATTATCTGGACAGCATGAGCATATGCATCACAAAATAGATTTAGTTACTTTCCGAGATGCAATTAGATATTCGAAGTATAATGATATCTTAAATGAACATTCATGGACCTGTAAAGTTACACTGACCTTGTAAGCCCACCAAATTTTCTGCTTAATGTCCTCATCATAGTTGAATCCTCCCACTATCTGAGGCATGGTAATCAGCCAGAAGGTGGCAATCTTTGGATCTCTCATGCTTTGAACAATGTTCTGAGAAATCAAAAGTTCAGTCACATAAAAAAAGGGCTAGGAAAAAGGAAGCATGCATTTTCTTTGAAGTAATATATGGTGTTACAAGTCTAACAGTTACAATTACTCGACATGCAAACTCAAATATGAGAAAAAGAAAACTCAAAAAAGCATTTCTCATTTTCTTAAGATAATAATTTTGTTCAAGTTATGGGAAATTAAATTACACAGCAAAGACATTAAAAGGAAATTAACATATGAAGCCCAATTATAGGTGTTATATAATAGTTTCACTAAAGATGCCTTCTAGTGTTAATTGTCTTTTAACCTCCATAACAATTTGCCATTATTTATGAAGAAATAACTTACCATATTAATCTCTTGTAAGGTGACAACCTTAACTGACCCTCACCAAAGAGTCACATAAATTATAGTTGTTAGTGAGCCATTAAATATTCATAATAATTCACTTTTATGGTGAAAATTTTATTTGACCAGATCGAATATTTTACACCAATTATAACCATAAATAAGAGTATAAAAATTGGGGCTAGGGGAATTATTCCTCATAGAATCTCTAGGTAGCCTTCCGGCCTATATATGATATTATTAAGGATATGAAGAATTAAAAATAGACTTTTGATCTTACATAGTTATAAATGGGCCTAATTAGCCCATAACAATACTAAATAGATGCCTTCCTGGAGCAATAGTATATGGGCTGGAGGTATAGCAACTAGAAGATGTCGAAAATTTTCCTATTGTTTGGGCATAGATTAGTATAGCACATAGCAGTACCTATATATATATATATATATATATATATATATATATTTCAGGCCTTTGCAACAATTAATGTAAAGGTAAAAACAATGTTACATTAATATATTGAATTATATTAAGAGTTACTATAACAACCACAATATGTACCTCATACGGGTAGTCCATCTTCCTCATGACATTATATGCTTTCCACGGAGGTTCCATGATCTAAACAAAAAAGTAGAATTATGAGGTGGTTTGTAGCAAGTACAAACAAATGATAGAAGATTAAACACTCTGGTCAACACTATATTCAGTAACCAAACAGATAACACAATGATGTATGATATCCTGCATTCAACATATGTGCCTAGTGGGAATGCAATAGTTGCAGTACAATCTCTATTCTCTTGTTAACTTACACCTTTCTAGATGAACAACCAATATTATGTAGAAAGAAAATTAAAAATCCATTTTTTAAAGGAACACTCAAATCCCAAGTCTAGACACGCAAAAAGTGGAGACCCCAGTTTTTATGAAGTTGCACATCCTTCTAGCTTACCTTGCTTCTTTTTCAACAACAGGTATTGCAGTTTGTTCACACACAAAACAGGATAGCCAACTTGAGCAATCATTATATCGTTTATAGTTAGCAATTGAGACTTGCAAGTCTCAATCATGGTATGCACATTTCAATGCTTGCTGCACTTCCCCAAGTTGCATGTCATCCAGGCATCAATCATTGTATGTTGAAGTAAAAACAACCATGGATCATGATAAAAGTTAGAGAGAAAAAATTAGAAGAAACATAATCCTACTCACTTCGTCAGCTGAAATCCTAACTTGCAACTTGTGTTTGCACTCTGGACAGCCCATTACTCCCTGCAGAATTGATAGGTGTGCCTCAATGGTTTCAAATAAATATTAGAGAATGATATAACAGTAGTTACTAAAGAAAAGTAGACATAGTTCCTATTCTCCTCTGGATATTTGTTTCTTTACCCCTTCCAAGCAAAGGAAGGTAAGGAAATGATTAATATATTAAAGTTAATTAAATATTTATAAAACCCCATCTCAATTTATTCTATTTCATTCTTGAACAAAAATCAATTGTTTTTATTTATTTTATCTATTTCATGACCGAAACAAAAAGAGATACCCATTACGCCATGAATTTGAATTAGAAAAACCGTGACTTTAAATAACCAAGCTGAATCTAGTGTATTATAGGAGATTTGCCTTTTCTATCAATTCCTACACATTAGATAAAAAAATTTCTTATTCGTGTATCCAACTCTAAAGATGAATCGAAAAGGAAAGCTTTACTGATTTTACCACCTCTTTTCATCAAGAGAATGGATCTTTTTATCAAAGGATCAAAAAAATATCAACCTGTCTGTTGTGGGAATGATATGGAAGATCCAAAACAACATACAGCAGTACTTGATAGCAACAACATAATGGAGGCAGTAATGAATATAGATTGATCCGAAATATGATTTCAATCTAAAGATAAATCAGAAATGTTTTCAACCGATTCTTTTTAATCAACTTCGAATATGGAATTCAAAGGGGAAAAATATGAAGTGATACTATTAATCATATGACTATAATGAAATATATGATCAACCAACATTTTCAAATTTGAAAAAGTCAAGTAATGTTTGATGCACTTATTTCTCACAGTCAAACCAGGAGATCCGCCTAACGCATATAGACACAAATGGTCTAATTGGAGCCTGATTTTAAAGGAACATTTCCTTACTAAACAAAACCATTTTCAAATAGTATTCGATCAGCTACATATTAATCCATATTTGACTGGTTGGTTTGAGGTTATAAATAAACACAAATTGTCTAAGTCACTTTATTCCTTTAGTCCAAGTCACTTCTCTTTTTATCCAGGATTAATCTCAAATTAATTAATTGGAAAATTTTACCACAAAATTTCACAGCGACATAATTCAGAAAGAAATATCAAAGGTTTATATTTTCAGCAACTTACATAATCAAAAGGCAAAAGAATTGTTTTATTATAAAAGTTCACTAGATTAACATTGTATTGAAGGGAGATCATTAGATGAACATTGAAGAGAAATGAACTTACATGAAATTTCTAGTTAAGCCACTGAAAATAAATAGCAGGGAAGAAAGCATGCTTCAAATTAGATGAGACCCTTCATTCTCACATAAAGGTTCCAAGTAAACCCAATGTCGTTAATAGGCATCAAAATAACTAAGGTGCTAAGAATCAAGTTAAATAGTCCGATAACTTAATTGCTAATTGGGGTGATTTTGAATTGAGCATAAAAAGGAAATAATTTGCGGACCATTGTATAAAATACCATGACATGCCGATCAACACGGGCAAATTTTTCGTTCCGCCTAGGGACCGGCACCGGCATGGTCCTTTGTGAGCTCGCTGAGGCAACCACAACATCACGGCATCCTCCGCGATATCACAGAGACAACCGTGAGGTCAAGACATTCTCCGCAATTTCACGGCATCCACTGTGTTCTTTTTTTAAATAATTTTTAATTTTTAAATTTTTATTTCTTTTTTTATTATTTTCTGGACAGTTAATTTAAATTTCTTTCCTTGTTCTTTTCTTTCTTAATTTTTTTCCATCTTTGATCGTTAATTTTTTTATCCATCATTGTTAATTTTTTTCTCCTCCATCCGTCCACAAGGATAAACAGTGAGGAAAACAACCTCCTCTTTAATGATATTATTTTTTTTCCTCCATCCATCCATCCATAAGATTAACGGTTAACTGTGAAAAAATCTATCTCAAAGATATTTTTCTCTTAATTTGTCCACAAGATAAACACAAATAAATAAACCTATTTAAGATGGAAGGAAGGAATTGTTAGAAAAATATAAAATAAATAAATAAATATAATATAATTTCTAATCTTATAAAATATAGTACTATGAATTACATTATTATTTATATATATTTAGTTTAATTTTAAACTAATCAAAATAAATCCAAATTAAATTCAATTTGATCCTTTAACTAATGCTAAATTGACTTTTATTCAATAAACATCAGACATTCACATCACAAGATAATACAAAACTTGAACTCAACATTCAACATCTCAAATATAACTCAATACTAAATAATCTATAATAATCAAATATTAATAAAAATATTTTAATTAATACATTTATATTTCAAAAAAATCAAAACTGTATCGGCACAACATGATACAATACTGAAACTGTATCATTCGATTATAAATAAGAACTTCAGTAGGCTGAAAATTTTAAACCTTGGTGTGGATGACTCCAAATTTCCTACAATTTCGCAAAGGCTACCCAATGAAAGTTTGCGTCATGAAGATGAATAAATATAGGTGTCAAAGTCTTTGAGAGGTTTATAGAATCTGAGCAAATGTTCAATATGGGATTCTCGATTGAAAATGACTTAGATTATCCAAAGCACAAGTGAAGAAAATTTCTGAAAACAATAATGATGAAATTGCCGAGAAAAAAGGCGAGGGATATGAATTCTATGATGCTCACGCTACCGACTTTTGACCAATGAAGATGTGTGTATCCTTTAGATAGAATATATTGGCAGAAAAAAGTGGTGCATTTTGGAACATATGAATTTTGATCTCTCTACATATCTATAGAAATGGTTTATAGATCAGGAGTTCTAATATGTACTTTAGTAATTTGCATATGACATCTATATGCATGCAGATTGTCAAGTTACTTTTAAAACAGACACCTCATACTTGCACAAAATCCCTCCCGGGCTCTCCTTTCACTGTGCATAACCACAATAAACCCCTTTGCACAAACTCGTAAAAGGATGTCCCTTTGTGTACCTGTGCAAAGCCTTCCAAGCATGGTTCTCCCTTCATTCACTCATGCACATGAAATTTCCTTAAAGGCTCTCTTCCTCCTCTTGTCATAGAGCAGCATCCCTTGAGGCTTCCCCCATTACAAAGAATTTTGCGCCCTTCCCCCACCGCAACAACTCCTCTCCTTTACCTTCCTTCTCTCCCCTTGTTCTTCTCAACAGGAAACACAACCACTCTCTTTTTTTTTCCCATCAATAGCACTCTTTCCTCTATCTTGGCTGCTCTCTTAGAAAGGATAACCACCTCACACATCCTCAGGATGAGACAGATGCAGCTTAGTCAACATGGCAAAATTTACGTTTTACTGTCTTTACATGGCTCATAAATAATATGGAAATAACTTCAGCTTCGTTTGTGATGTGTCATTCTAATTTTTAAGAAATATGGGATGCTATTTAACATATATGCTCCTATAAACAAAGTGTCTCCCATGATATCAAGGAAAGATATTTTAAATTTAAGAGAAAGTTGTTCAATAGATGAATGCTTCACTGGTAACTAAGCAAATTGCAGGACAAATTTAATATACTATAATATAACCATGGTTAATTTTCAATTAGTTTAATTCATATGACATTGATAGTTCAAACTGTGTCAATTAACTCAACTACTTAAAAATGCTACAATACCACCTCTATCAAATGCCTGATTTCAGCACTTCGTGACACCCCTAAACTTGCAAATGTTGTCACTCGTCCCTATTTGAAATGGTGACTCATGTTGGGTGAGGACAATAATAACTTATATCCTCCATTTGTTCACTATGGTTGCACCAAACATCCATTTCATCACTGCTAGGATACATATTAGAGAATATCTAATACTACCTTATTTTCTCTAGCTTTGCACAACATTGATGACAAAAACTATTAATACAACTCAATATGAGAAGTTTAAAATGTTACTCTACAATGCCATCAATTCGTCAAAGTTTGCTTACGCTACCTCCCTTTTAGGTACTTTTTTTTTCCTAGTAAAATCCAAGTCTATGTGGATGCTAGATTCAGCTGCATCATTGCATACAACATGTAATAGCAATATGTCTTCTGCTCTTCATCTTTCAACCATACCATCTATTTCCATCATTAATATTTGTGTAAGAAAAGCTTCTTTACATACCTCCTCATTATAATGAAACAAAGTACTTTGCATTCCATAGTTCTCCCTATTATCCATTAGCATTCTTATGAGAACACTAACTTACTAAGCAATCTTCAATTGTAATCATTGTATTTTTATGGATTTGTGGATGTATGTGATGGTCAGTGGCCATCATAAATATGATGGAATCTAACAACTAGACAAATGAATCTTCTCCAACACCCTTACAACTATAATATCACCCCTTACCAATGGCAGTGTTGACACAGCCATCCATCTTAGCCTACACTAAAGGAGTTTGTCAGCTTTCAACCCTTACTAAACCAAGTTCTAATAGTTCTAATGAGAGTGTATGAAATTGGTAATATCACCATGCATCCTTTCCCTTTAGTATTGGGCTATTAGGAACACAATGTACAAGTGAATATAAACAGACATGTGGAGTTATTAAAAAGGATAAAATAAATTATCATACTAATATTTGAGAGTAATTAGATAAGAGCAAATTAGATATAGCATCAATGGATAATAAAATGAAAGCAAATAGATTCAAATTGTATAAACATGTTCAAAAAATGTCCAATACATTTTATAGTTAAAAATTTTAAAATCTAGTGGACTAGAGATCAAACAAAATAATGATCCATGTAATAAAAATTGATTTGATTAATTTGAATAATGCTACTGATATTGACTTGCATAGCTCAATGTAGTGTTAAATTCATGTGACTATTACTAACTCTAAATTATAGGGGGCAAACACTGACAATAATGAACTAAATTCCATCTTAAGAGACATATCTCCATAAACAGCCTTTGCGTGCAAAGGAGGAACTAGGAACTTTGTGCATGAGTCACCAATCACAGCATCAAGTGCAATTATAAGGATCGTAGCTATAATTAGTATATTATAATTAGAACAAAATGATAACCACATGAATGACTCATTGCAATACTAGTGAGATTTAGTTATCATATATATAAATCTTGAAACTAATAGCTGGGGAAGATTAACGGATGCAATCACAAATAGATGGGAGTTGGGTAGCTTCTTGTCATTATTGACGTAGTCATACTAAAACATCTCTATTTTTTTATCCACTTACCTTTTAATCTTCTTAAGGCCCTCTCACTAAACAACATAAGTTACATAGGATTTAATCCTTAGTAATCAGTTGGAGATAAGATGAAATCAAAAGGCTTATGCGAGTAATTAACTGATCTGAGTTATTCATTGGGTTCCATAATAATCATATTTATTTGTTCTATGATATCAAACAATGGGCCCAAGAAAAACTTTAATTGGACATTTCTCAAATATTTCCTGATCTGATAAGAGTAAAAAACAACTTGAGTTGTGATCAAGCTTAAATACTAAAGCGTAAATGGGAAGTGGGACAGTAGAGTTTTACTCAGCCACTCGGGGCATAGTGCATGGAATGAAAGATTTTCTCACAAATTGTTGGGTGGTCAGGATAAAATTAAGTGGCTGCCTAATAATGCCTAATAAACAGTGCCTACACCTTAAGGTTGGCTTATGATTTTATCAAAGGCAATGGTCAGGATACAGTAAATTGGGCTCATCTTGTTGGTTTCCTGGGCATATCTCTACATGTTATTTTATTTGCTGGTTGTTGCATCATTGGAAGCTTCCTACTCTTAACAGTCTGCAATGAACTGGCATTCTGGTGCAAACTAGTTGTCTGTTGCGAACAAAGTTCAAGGATACTTCAATTCATTTGTACTCTCAATGTTTGTACTCTATGGAAATTTGGAAGGTGTCTATTTTCTATAAGAATGGCACGGATAGAAGGAGGAAGGTAAATTGTTATCGTGGATTGTTAGTTCTTTTATGCAAACACCAAGTAAAATTGACCTGTATCTCCTATATCTATCATATTTCAGGGAAAAGAAATAGGAGGGTATCAAATCATGTTGAGAAACTCTCAAACTGTGGGAAAACAGATTGTTGCTGATAACCAAAGAAGGAAGGTTGAGTGGTCACCTTTAATGCTGTTTATAGGATTTCTGAACTCGATCCTGTAAATATGGGATTTGCTGAGTTGATTGGGGTGGCTGCTGATGATGATTTGATTGACATGTTGGAAGATCTGTTGAGTATTGATAAGTTAGATGGTACTAATGGAACTGAAGTGGGTGACAGGCTTGGCTCACAGGTCAGAATCTGTTGCTGTTGGCTCTCTCAGTGTTCAGATATAGTGTTCCAGTCCCAAGCATTCAGTTATGGATTTGTGTAGATCAAAACAGAAATAAGTTTGTGGAGAAATCTGAACTGTTTGTCACTTAACTGCAGAGAGTTCAGAGTTGAGAATTGCATTTAATGCACTGAAAGTTGCAGAGTAAAAGCTGAGTTTTTCAGACTTGAATTCTGCTGAAACACTTGGCTGGATTATTAGAACAACGAAGTTCCTATGGAAACTAAATGCTGATATGGTGGTGGATCATTTTACGGAAGTCTGGATGTTTATATTCTTCTATACTTTTGCATCTTTTATTTTTTGATTTCTATGATGTGCTTCTTCTACACTCACTCCTCCAAGTGGAAAAATAGAAATAAGCACCTCAGCGCATTGGTGAAGGGCTAATTCAATAGGGTTCAGAAAAGGTTCAAGTTCCAGCCAAAATCCACCTTGGCTCTTAAGTAAGATTGTATTTTCGCATCATGGTGAATAACAAATATATTGGATATGAAATCTAAAAGTTGATTGAGAGGGGTCTGAACCTATAAGATATTTAATTCCAAGAATCAGCAGTTTAGCCACTATGAAATAACTACAATGGCTTCAAGTTAGAATGAATTTCACCTGTCAACAAAATTAATTAGATTACAGAACAACTAGGCTTGGATGGTGACATAAAATAAGGTTAATACACAAAATTTAATCAACAAGGTAGTGTGCATCTTACGGATCCATCACAGCTTGGACAATCTTTTGAAGGAAGTGGTACAGAAAGATCAACAGAAGCAGGAAGGTGAAGTAATTCAGCACGGCTTTCAGCAATGGCATCTGCGACAGATTCTGCTGTCACCCTCTCCCCACTGGAACAGATTGCTCATAATTCAAAAAATAAGGGACTAGTTGCTAAAATGAACTTCAAAATCTAGTAAAAGTTATGCTGGATTTCAAAATTTAGTAAAAAATAAATTAGGTGCTATGTTGGCTGCTCATCACAAAATGCAACACTAGAAACAAGAAAACATAAAATCAGATAGAGGTTGCAGTAACAAAACATCATTACAGAGATTAATTTCTAACCAATTAATCAACATGAACTGATGCATGCCTTATCTTAGATTGAGGATGGTAAAATAAAAGGGATAGAGGAGCATAGAATAAATTGTATAAAAAGAAAGCATTTATATTTTCTTTTCTTTTGAGATTGTGAACTGTAAAATCCTAGAAAGCAACCAAAAGTGAGACATTTTGAGAATCCCGACAATATGAAAAGTTTCATCTAGCCAAACCCAAATAGTTGGGAGTGTCACAAATTCATCATGATGATGATATAAGCAAAATGCAATACCACCTTATTGTGTTCTTAGCAAGGTTTAAAATCTCGATCCGTGTCAAAATTTCGATCCCGGACCAGAACGATAAGGTTTTGGTATCTTATCGTGTCGTGCCGATATAGTTTCGGTATTTTTTAAATATAAATATAAATGTATATTAATATTTGATTATTAAAGAATAAAGATGTTTTCTATTTTGAGATGTTGAATTTATATTTTAATATTTTCCCATAAGATAATGTCTATTAAATTTTTATAAAAAATATTTTAAAAATAAGTAATTCTTAAAATTTAAAACTAAATTTAAAATTATAAAAACAATTATAAAATTATTTGAAAATTTTAAATTATTTTTTATAATGTATTTGTAAAATTTTTATTTTAAAAAATTTATTTGAAATGTTTAAAAATTATATATTTTTTAATTTATTAGATTATTTTAAATTTATTTTAATTTTAAAATTATTTTTAAAAAATAAATTATTTTATAAAATATTTATTAAAATTTAAAATTATTTAAATTTTTTGAAATAATTTTTAATATTTTATAATTATTATTAATAATAGTTCATTTATAAAAAAATAGATATTTTAAAAATAAAAAATTAACTAAATCAAAAAAACTAAAAAAAATCATGGTTGTGGTAACTCAATGCGATCAAGAGGGTTTAAGAATATATAATATTTTATTAGAATTTTAAATTAAGTTTTATATATTTTAATGGGATAATTTAATTAGGATTTAAAAAAATATTTGATTATTTATTTAAATTAGAGGTAATTAGATCATTCAAAAAATAATAACATAACTAAATAAATAAATAAAATTTTTATCATACATGTTTTAAAATTAAAATAAATAAAATATTTAATTACTTAGATAATTTTATTAGGATTTAATTAAAAATCTTTGAATTATCCTCATCCATTTAGAGAATTGTTTTAATTTTTAAAAAAAACATTTAATTCAAAAACCGAGCGCGAGCCAAGCACGGCTTCACCCGGCCGCTCCGATGCGGTCGCGAGGGTCGCGTGGCCTCTCCGATGCGACGGTGGGGGTCACACCGCGGGCATCGCGACGCCCTTGCTGCGCGGCAGCGGGCGCCGCGATGCCCTTCCTGCGCGGTCGCGGGCGTCACGACGCCCTTTCTGGGTGGCCGCGGGCGTTGCGACGCCCTTCTTGGGCGGCCGCGGGCGTCGTGACGCCCCTCCGGCGTGGCCACGAGCGTTGTGACGCCCCTCCGGCGCGATCGCAGGCATCGTGACGCCCCTCCGACGCGGCCGCAAGCGTCGTGACGCCTCTGCAGCGGCCACAAGATGGCTGCCGAGTACATGTCGGTGTCGAATTCATGTAAGTGTCGAATGGCAAGAAGAACAAAATGTTTCGCCCATTTCGACCAGCTCAACACGAGATCTCAAACCCTGGTTCTTAGCAAGCCAAAAACGAAGTCAACCACAAGTACAGAAAGTTTTGAGCATGACTTGTAAGTTTGACAAATAGAATACCTTTTCACGAAAGAATAATCCCAGTCGTATCAAATATAATTGTCAAAATCAATAAGAATCGGGATCAAATTAGTTGAAAATTTGAATTATTTGTTGAATCGGATCAGAAGGATGGGTGAAATTCAAATATGTGGAAATACAAAAAAAAAAAAAAAAAAAAAGATATAATAAAATTATTTAAATTATAACAAAATGTTCTAAACCTTAAGCAAAATGCCTATTCGAAGATATTTTATTATTAATAATTGCAATATCAAAAAAATGTCATTTATTTTTATAAATAATAAAATAAATTAATATAAAATAGATCACTAATATATTTTCTTAATGTGTTATCACTTAATATTTAATGTTAATAGGGTAAAGTCAAGTTTCTAACTACATTCAAATCATTTTTCAGTTAAAGAAGATTTTTAGGATCCTTACTGATTAAAAGAGATGATTATGTTGCCTCTCACTCTACAATATCCTCTCCCAGTCCATAATCACATCATATTCAACTAGTAATGAGCAAGACAAAGATGAGTGAAGCATTGAGTTTACAGAGTGATGGCAAAATTGAGTAAGTGATTATTGATTTTGTGATGATGGTTGCATAGTAAAACTTGAGATATGACATGGATAAGCAATTTAAGAGGGTGATGAAGACTCTCTTCTTCCCATTCAAGTTCCCCAAGAACAAAGTTAGGATGAAAAGGAACAGAGAGACTCAAGTTGGGATGAAATGAAAGGTTAAATAGGTCAAGTTTTTCAAAGTCATCTAAATCTGATGAAGTTTTAACTCAAGTTAATCCATTTTGACCCTCAATTTGATTAGCTAGAACTGAATTAATTTCTAGCTAATGTCTTCAGATCTCTAATTTTTATAAAATTCACTTCAATTTCTATAATATCTTGATTTCTCTTAAAATATCAGCTCGATCATTGTTGATCTTGAACTTGGGCAATCTGTATCAGTAGCCGAATTTGGTTTGATTCTCATATTGATACTGATCCAATTTGGTTTGCTTCTTCCATGAACTAAAAAGAGATGCTGGTGAAATTGAACACGATTTAGCTAAAAAGTACTCAATCAGAATTCAATGTCAAGATCCACAGTGGACAACCAACCATTGAAATTAAATCCAGTTGCTACGAAACTCAAGGATAGAGATGCTAGTTGTAAAGGTCCTAAAATTAAAATGAGAAATGAGCCTAAGTAATAATAGCTTGGACAAAGTAGACAATCTAACAAAAAAATTGAACATGAAATATTTCAATCGTTAAATGAACTAGTAGATCCAGCACAACAATAGAGAAAGATGAAGATCAAAAAGGAAATTACAAGACATATTTAACTTCCCCTACATTACATTAGATGGCAATATAGAAGCGCAATATATTTTTCATATTTAAATATTATATGGAGACAAACCATGCAATATTATGTTAGATAGTAGAAGTTGCACGAATATTGTTTCCACCAAGGCCTTGATAGGATCTAATTCGTACTTTAGAACTAGAACCAAGTCTTCACAAAGTTGCATGGGTAGACCAAATATCCCTTTCTATTAGGGAGAGATATCTAATTTATATCCATATGGGCTTCTACACTGATGAGATATTGTGTGACATCCCCCCATAAACAATGTATATATTATCCTTAGTAGATTGTGGTTGTTTGATGAAAACTACACACTTTAAGATAGGAGCGAAAGAGAATCATACTTCACCATGGTACTTAACCCAAAAGAGTTCCCCTTCCAAAAGCATACATCACAATATTAGCCATGATACTACTATTAAAATTCTCAACACATTTAGTGACTCATCTCTCTAGACTGACAATTCTTTGCTCGTACCTCCTAAGAACCTCTAATGAGTAAAGAATTACTAAACAACTAACCACACCAAGGAATATTCCATATGTCATTGATCATAACCTAGGCCTACAAATACCACACCTAAAACAACAAATAAACAAGAAAAACAAAGGAAGTCAGGAATAGAAATTAATAAAATTGCTTATACCAATTATAATAAGACATCTATGGGAGTTTGTCCATTTATACTATTTCTTGTATCAAAGTCAGTTAGGGGATTGATTTCATTCCTTATCTAATCAATCCACTAAATTAAGAGTTATATTGTGTGCATGAGAGAGATACGTCAATACTAAATGTAAGATTGGTTTAAGCAATAATTGTTATAGATAATATGTTAATGTGTCATAGACTCAAAGACAACCATACAGCATATGTCTATGCATTCATTATCCTAAGCAATCTATCATGACTCTTTAAAAAACATATACATCCATTCCACTATTTACTACAATGAGAAAATATATTTTTGATACTTACTTGCTGAACTTGTCAACTTATTTGAATAGTAGTTCTATTTTCATATAAGAAGATAAGTTCATTTACTAGAAGATATTTTAGTCTCTACCGTTCCATGCTCTCTTTTTCACTGGAGAGTTGCAAAGAGCATTTATATCTTAACAACAACAACCAAACCTTATCTCAATAGGTGGGGTCGGCTATATGGATCTTTTTACGCCATTGGACTTTATCCACTACTCTATCATCTATACTTAAATAAATTTTATCTTGTTTTATTGTTGCTAACCAAATCTTTTTTTGGTCTTCCTCGTTTGATGTGTGTTTGTCATAGTTTCACATCGCTTAAGTGGAGCATGTATTGGTCGTCTAAGTGTATGCTCGAACCATCTTAGACATGTCTCTCGGAGTTTTTCCTCAATAAATGCAACTCCAACTTTCTCTCGGAGTTTTCCCTCAATAAATGCAATTCCAACTTTCTCTCTAATGCTCTTATTTCTTATTATATCCATCCTCGTATGTCCACACATCCATCTTAGCATCACCTCTGCAACTCTCATCTTCTGCTCATGTGTGCTCAAGTCATAGCCCAACATTCAGCTTCATATAACATAGCAAGTCTAATTACGATTTTGTAGAACTTTTCTTTAAATTTTAAAGGTACTTTACAATCACATAAAACACCTGACGCTCTCCTCTATTTCAACCATCCTACTTGTATTCTATGTAAGACATCTCTCTCAATCCCTCCATTGTTTTGAAAAAATGATCTTAAATATTTAAAGTTGCAGGTAACTCGTCATCTCCTATCTTAACAATTGTGACATTACATCTATATTGCTAAACTTAAATTCTATATATTTTGTTTTTATTCTACTAAGCCTAAAACCTTTCTCTTCTAGTGTTTCCCGCCGAGATTCTAATTTAGTATTTACTCTTTCACGTGTTTTATCTACCAAAATAATATAATAGCTTAATCCTTTAAGTTGTTAGTTGATTAATTTTAACATAGTATTAGAGCACGAGATCTCAAATCATACCTACAACAAAAAGAAATTATAGTAAGTTTTGGTCAACCAAGTGAAGTATAATTACCCTCACCCACACATGAAGGGGAGCATTAAGAACATAAATATACAAATTGGTCCCTTTCCTAATAGTTTAAACTTTGGGGATAGGCAGTTATCACTTTATTTTCATCCAACAACTTTTTTGCATTTATTGACTACTCCCAACATTTCCTTATTAAAAAGGGTGACTAAAAGGAAATAAAATAAAAAATAAAGAATCAATTCCTGAATAACCAAAATAAAACAAAAAAAAAATACACTAGTTCTTTAATAATTGGAATGGAGTACCAAGGAAAGATACAAAGAAACCATGATGCACGAATTTGGTGATGTAAATTTTACTTACACTTAGCAACAACATAAAAAATGCTTACAACTCTCCTAAAATTGAATTCTCCTTGGTGGGAGAGAAGAACATAATTTAAAATTAGATTTTAAATTAAAAAGTTGACATTGAAAATTTTAGAATAAGAAATCTAAATTTTATAAAAAATTAAAAAGTTGTAAGTTTCTATTTCGATGTAGTCAAAACAAAAGCATGAAATTTATATTTTATTAGGATAAGTCATTTTAGGGTTTAGGGTCACAAAAGATGTGTGAGATGGAATGTTAAGGTGGATGCGACCATACAATGATAAACAAGATAAAAAATGAGAACATTAGAAAGAAAGTCGATGTTGCATCTATCATGTTTAAGATAGTACGAATATGTACTTAGACGATCAATAAATATTCTAATTCGATGATGTGAAATTATAACAAATATGCTTATTAAACGAGGAAAAGGAAGACCAAAGAAGACTTCGTTAGCAAGAATAAAACGGGATAAAATTTATTTAAATATAGATGATGATATAGTAGAGAATAAAGTTCAATGGCATAGAAGGATCCATATAGTCAACCCCACTTAGTGGAATAAGGCTTGATTTTTGTTATTATTGTTAATAAGTCATTTTAGGATTAATTATTATTTACTTGGTAATTAGAAAAAAAAAATATAAGAATAAGTCTTTTTTGTTCTATAAAAGGGGTTTCCGACCCCTACATAAGGAATTCCTCAATTTAAAAAAAAAATAACCTAAAATTTTCTTCTCCATGCAACAGAGGTCTAATTTCTCCTTATAAGATAGTTATTCACATGTTGCATCACAAACAACTCTTAATGATTCAAGAATTCAAGGATTTTTCCCCTAAAAGAATCCCACCATGCACAAGAGAGTAATATATTGCCTTTTATAAAAGTAAAAAGATCTTCATGATATGGACAATCAAGGGGATTGTTGATTCAATGTGGCTCACATTCATGAGATTGATAACCTAATGACCACATAACCAAAACATAATGCTAGGAAGGTATTCTTTCATATGTATATCAATTGACTAAGAAGGTCATCCCATCATGGTGCACTCAATTGCAAATGTAATAATTAAAAAAATTTGAACCATTTAATTTTTCATATGTACCAAGACTATTTAAGACTTGAAGCTCTCTTATACAAGTATTTCATCACTCCATTTTAACTTTCAATTGGCATTCATTGAAAATAGTGAAAGGAATGTAAAATAACACATTGAGTAAAAGCAGTGTGTCCACCTCCATGTGACACTGAGAACAATGTCCAACTAACTTTGGTTAGCACTTCAGTTTTCATTTTCATCAATACAATAATGTACAACCCAAGAAGACGATTCACATGCTAATTTATTAGTTTTTCCAAGTCTATGCTAGGTTAACTAGTATAAATAGATGAAAAATGGTTTGATGCTATCACCTACCTATGAATCATGATATGCAGCACAAGATGTTTAACACATCAATAAATACATAAGATTACAAGTACAAAAATTTGGATTTGCGAGATTACTAGACTTAAACTTCTATGTCAAAACTATGAACCTAACCCTAGAATGGTCCATAATGATAAAAACTGGCAATTCCTTTTCTCCGAGATAGACAGAGAGAGATGCTGAAATGACTGTTTCTATCCTCAGAGACAGACAGGGAGAAGAAGAAGAAGAAATGTTGGAATGAAACACCAACATTGATTTTCAAGATCATGAAGATGGTTTACCTTCTTGGACTATAATTTTTCACTTGATAATGCACTTTTCCTGCACCCTTGCACATAGTGCAGCGCAGAGCCTGCCATCCATTGCAGGTGCTACAATTCCTACAATAAAGAGGAGCAGTAAGTTGAACATATGCAGGTGTAATAGGTGTAAGTCAATAGTAATCGATCAGAAGCATTAGGTTCGATGGATTTGTGAAGTTCAATTACCATTAATGAAGTTTTAGTTTTACAATCAGCCAAATATAAAGATCAAAAATTTCAAGTTAAGGGTAGGGGAGAGAGAGATCGTTCAACAGTAAGGAGACTCATTGACAAAATTTCTGATCGAAGACACGAATGCAATATAGAGCCATTATAGACATAAAGGATCAAAGTTACCTAGGGCACAACACCTTCTTGCCCAATTCCAAAGCGATGTCGTAAGTCCCAAGCGTAGCAATCACCTACATCCAGACAATTGAAGACGATTTATTGAGCAGGAATAAAAGTACCGAGAAGCTAGCACGAGGTTTGAGTAGTGAAAAAAAAGGGGCAAATTTGTGGGCAAGTACGAAGATGGCAGAGAAGGAGAGCTTGGAGGCGAGCTCAGGAAGGCCGAAACCGCGTGGGGCGGAACCAACTACTTCATAGAAGATGTCGAAGGGAGCGAAAAGGATACGTTCGGGAAGGTGGAGGAGGTCGATGAAATGGTGGCCGTAGCGAGCAGTGAAGAGCTTGTACTGCGTGTTCCATAACCGCTGCGCTGCCTTCATCATCTTGTCCGTCCCCCGCCCCATTCTTCTTCTCCGGGAATTGTTCTCTCCCCACTGGCTTCTCGGTTGGCTTAGCCGCAGTGGATAAGACAATGGGGGAGAAGGGAGGTGTGCGAAGAAAAAATAAAATGTTGATTTCCCAACTCTCGTCGGCTTTAACTGTGGGAAAACAAAAAGTTGAAAAAATCTATCGCTTCTGATCAAATATTAAAAGGTAACAAAATTATTTTAAAAAATCCCTAATTATCCATATAATTAAAATGACCACCGTCAACTTTATAGTAGTACTTGATGAATATCGAATGATGTCCCTTCGGATGAGTCTAATGATTAACGTATGAAGTATTATCATAATGAGATTTAGGGTTCGAATCTTAGTAAAATCGAGGTAAATACTTATCTCTTTCGTGTTGGCCCTGGGACGGATTGACGAGGGCATTGAAGATGAACGTATTCACCTTTTACCATAATAATGAATATCGAACGGCAACCATGTATTAGCAGTAATTTCTTGGACATCTAAGTTTCAATTTTAATAAATTAATAAATAAATATTTTTTAATAGATAGTATTCAATTGGGCTGCTATGAATATTTTTTAATTGATCTTAAAGACTAATAAGAAATTTTAGATCGATTAATCAGTATAATTACCTATGTCAATTAGAAAAATAATCACATGAATATTTAAAAAACCCTTTATATTTTAAGTTGGTATAATTTAGATCAAAATTATTCGAAGGTGCTGTAATTTTAGTAAAAATTATATGTATTCGAATAAAATAGATCCATTGTTTTAACGAGCCCTAGTGTCGATCCTATGGATATAAAGGGAGGTGAATACAAGTACACAAGTATTAGGTATATGATGGGATAAACATCAAGTCGTCAGTTTCTAATAATCGATCATTGGTCATTACTCTAGAAATGTCATGTGTCCACCATCTGCGCTACGTTCTAGGGCAAATTATATGCATTTAAAGATAGATCCGCTACCTTATCGGTCTCCTAGCATTGGTTCTACGGATATGAAAATAAGTAAATACAAGTACATAAATATTATGCATATATCTCATGATGAGATAAACTGTACATCATTAATTTCTAAGAATCGACTCTTAATTATTATTTCAGAAATATTATGTGCCCACGACATAAATTATATGCATTCAACCTCATCTACTAATCACTAGAACATCACAAGGGAACTAAATTAGATGCATTCAAGAATTGCTCTAAGGTGAAGCAGTTTAGTCTCTCAAAATGGGGATAGGAAGATATTTTAAGTATTAAATTATGAGTAGTTTTTTTTTTTTTGATAATTTTTTAAAGAATTTTAACGATATAGATAATTAAAGACTATTTTTGTCATCTTAAAATGATACAAAATGAGAGTAAATTTATTATTGGTTTTATTTAAAAAGAAGTGTCCCTTATTTTTAAAATGTCAAAATAGCATTTCAACCTATTTTTCATCCTAAAAATATTCATATTTTAATATTGTTATAGCAACTACCACCCTATCTATTATAATATAGAGTAAAATGGTTAGAAATTATAAATGAAAACATAATCAAAACGATTTAAATGTCTTTTGGATAATTAAAGGGTGCATCTAATGAAGAGGTAGTATGTCTTTTAGGAAAGGATATGATCTACATCACCCAATTTGAAATGGATGGATGAGATCTAATTGAACCAAGAGGTTCTTATACCCTTTCATATATATAAATAAAGTCTCTCATATACTCATTCATTCACTCACTTTCTTCCAAGCAAAGCAAGCATTGCATTCTTGTATTGGAGAGTTCAAGAAGTTTCCTCGGTTCGGAGGTCTTGCGATTTGCAGTGCTGCTATCGCAAGATAAAAGTTATTGTATCTTAGGAGACGATTGTCGTATTCCGTGAGCATCATGTGTGGGGCAAATTCGTCTTAAAGATATAGAGTCTAACTCTAACCTAGACTTAGGCGAAAACGATGGTATACCATCATTCTGTTTGCACTCAGTTTGCATCAACAATAAAGGATCCAACATTTTTAAGACGGATTTTCTTCGTGCAAACTGATGGTTGGAATCAACGACGTTCCAATCGGTGTTCCAACCGGAGAGAAGCCGGAAAAGTTCAACGGAGCCAACTTCAAAAGATGGCAGCAAAAGATACTGTTCTCCCTGACAACATTAAACCTCGTACGGTTTTTGCATGAAGACCCGCCAGCCGCTACGAAAGGTAATTTCGATAGTAAAGCTACATGTGATGCGTGGTCGCACTGAGATTTCCTATGTCATAACTACGTTTTCAACGCATTGGACAACTCATTGTATAACTGTTGGTGCAATATTCCCCAGGTCAAGGTTGACCAAGTTGACTGAGCTTGAATTGAGTCAAGCTCGAGTCTTGATATTTGGATTTCGATATTTGACAATACATATAGACAACACATGAAGATTGTAGGTGCAATTGTTCATGTAGGGAGATTGTGAAGGAAAGTTAAGTAGGTCAAGGTTGACTTAATACTTGACTGGAAAATCCTAGTGAGTGAAGCTAGGTGAAAGTCCTGGTGAGTGAAGCCAGGCAGAAGGAAACTCCTAGTGAGTGAAGCTAGGTGAAAGTCCTAGTGAGTGAAGTCAGGCAGATGGGAAGTCCTAGTGAGTGAAGCTAGGCAGTTGAAAGTCCTGGTGAGTAAAGCCAGACAGATGGGAAGTCCTAGTTAGTGAAGCTAGGCAGTATGGAAAGTCCTAGTGAGTGAAGCCAGGCACAGGAAATCCAGATAGATCAAGTTTGATCAGACATCTGGTGTTGGGAAGCCCAAGTAGGTCAAAGGGATTGACCGGATACTTGGCACGGGAAATCCAGGTGGATCAAGGTTGATCGGACACCTGGTGAAGATAAGTCCAAGTGGGTCAAAAGGATTGACTGGACACTTGGTGAGGGAGTCCTAGCAGGTCAAGGGTGGTCGGATGCTAGGCATGATATACCAACAGGTCATGATTGACCGAATGTTGGTTTAGGGGACTTTGGACTTGGTTTTGGGCAAAAACCATGAGTTGGATCGATCAGCCGATCGATTGGCTCATGCCCAATCGATCAGCTGATCGATTGGGCGAGTCCCCATGATAAGCATTCTCCCAATCGATCAGTGGATCGATTGGGAAGAAGTGTCGCGCAAACAGAACCCCTCTGGATCGATCGGGCGATCGATCCAGAGGTCCCAATCGATCAGTGGATCGATTGGGAGCTGCTGTTTGTATGCAATAAGCCCTGGATCGATTAGCCGATCGATCCAGGTAATTTCTGAGAGCACAAAGGCGCTCTGGATCGATCCGCCGATCCATCCAAAGCCTCCCCAATCGATTGGGAGCAATCCAATCGATTGGGATCCGACTGTTGGCGTCGATTAAAGCCGTTGTCGAGCTCCTTCTTCGCCAATTGCTTACACTGTTCAGCTCCGATCATCACAGCAGCTTCTCCACAGCGTTCCTTCACTCTCACCGCCAGTTCTTGAAGGATCTTGGAGAGAAATCCAAGTCAAGAGGCGTGACTACAACAAGAGGAAGAAGCTCGGGTTAGGGTTTTCACTGCATATCTTGTAAGATATTTCTTGTATTTGTCTTCCCTTGCTTTCTTGTTGTATTGAGAGTTTGTAAAGTCTTCTCCACCTTCGGTAGTTACCGTAAAGGAGTGTTTTCATAGTGGAGAGTGCTCGTGTGTGTGGATCCTTGAATTAGTCACCTCATCTTGAGGTGGATACCAAGTAAATCCTTTGTGTTAGCGTTGTATGTTTTTGTTTCTTGTATTTTCGCTGCACATCATTGAAGAAACAAGCAGCGAAGAGTACGAGGAGTGCGACGAGCTATTCACCCCCCTCTAGCTACATAATCGATCTCAATAAGTGGTATCAGAGCGAGGTCGCTCTTCAACGGAATCATCGCCGGAAGGGGCAACAAAGCTAGAGGGTGAGGAAGTTGAAGCAAATTCATCAAGTCAAAGAATTCAAAAGGCTCAACTTCAAGATGGAATTCCAAGATGGTCTTGGATTCGACACAAGGGTGCCTCCACCATATGTATCTACAAGTTTCGATTCTTGGAAATCAAGAATTGAAAATTTTCTTATGATGGAGATAGAGCAATGGTTTGCTCTAATGGAAGGCTTCAAAGCTCCAACAAGTTCAAAGGGCAAGATTCTCAAGAAGAGCAAATGGAGCCAAGAACAAATCCAAAGATGTGAGGTCAATGACAAAGTGACCAAGCTTTTGGTCAATTTATTGCCAAGTAACATCTTGGAGCAAATTGAAGATTTTGAAGATGCCAAAGAGCTATGGAGTAAATTGGCAAAGCTTCATGAAGAACCCTCCACTGTACCAAGTCAAGAAGACTCCAAAGAGGGTGACTCATTAGAGCAAGACCAAGAGGAGGAAGACTCCGAAGTTGAGAGATGCTCAACTTCCAAAGAAGAAGTCCAAGAAGCTTCATCTTCAAAAGAATGCAATGAAGAGGGCAAGGAGAGGGCATACTCCTTGTTCCATGTACAAGATGAAGATGAAGAAGCCTCCACCTCTAGGATTGAGGGGGAGTGTAGATCATTGACACTGGAGCAAGAAGAAGCCTCCACATCCGGGTCAAGAGAAGAAGAGGATGAAGAAGCCTCCACCTCTAGGATTGAGGGGGAGCAACTCTTGGTGATATCGGATCAAGAGGAAGCCTCTACCTCTGGATCAAAATGAGAAGATGCCATCACTACACATGGAGGTAAAAATATTTCAATTAAAGATAAAAATCATATTATATGTTTTGAGTGTAGGGAACATGGGTATTACCAGAGTAAATGCCCCAAATTGGCCAAGAAGAAGGGTCAAGTGACACTAAAGGGCAAGGAGAAGCCCAAAGAGACCGCTCCCGGAACAAAGAAGAGCAAGTAGCACATTGCGTACTTTTCTTGCAATCAAAAAGGACATTACCGGTGTCAATGTCCCAAGGGGAAGAAAGCGGTCAAGGCTCTTGGAGGAAGCACAAGTCAAGGGGGAGTCTCCAAGGTAAAACGAAAGGTATCATTTATTGAGTCTACTCCCTTGAATAATGGTAAAAAGCATGCTAGTTCTGATTTTTATCATTTTAATGCTATTTACCATAAGAATAGAAAGCATGAGAGCCTTAAAGAAAAACATGTGGCTCTATATGCTAAAACTACAACACCTAGGTTTAGAAAGGTAGATAAAAATCTAGACAAGGAAACTAAGAATTTTAGTTATAGGTCTAGAAATAAAAATGCTCATAAATTCATTGAAAACCCTAAAGCTAAGGACTTAAGGATGGAAAATCAAGTTTTGAGGTCAAGACTTGATAAGTTAGAAAAGACCCTAAAAAGGATGAAAAATATCCTAAAAGGGCAAAATGGGCATAACCTAGGTTTAGAGAAACAAGGGTCATCCTATGGTCGTAAAGGTTTGGGATACAAACCTAAGGCTAAGAAGGATGGAATTTCTTACCATAGGGTTCCATATAGCTATGGAACTAACCCTAGGCCTAGTGATCAAGTCAAAAATACAAGGGAAGGTATTCCTAGAAGTATTTTTGCAACAACAAACGTGACTAAGACTTCTAAGAAGTCTAAAAAAGTCACTAGGAAGGTCACAAGGGAAGCAATCCCTAGGGTTGACCTAGAAAATATGACCAAGGCCCCTAAGAAGCCTAACAAGGTCACTAGGAAGGTATTTAGGGAAGTTATCCCTCGCGAGTACCTAGAGCATCCAAGGAGCACCAATAGGTTTTGGGTTCCTAGGAGTATTTTCTCTACCCCATAAATGGGTTAGAGAGTGTCAACTCAAATTGAAAGGGTAGTTAACCCAACTTTGATGAAGTTGACACTCGGAGAGCATTTTCAAGGTTATTATTAACCTTTGAAAATGAAGAAGAATTAATGGTTTACTCTTTCAAAGAGTAAAATGTGCCATAATGTGGGAAATTTGAGATGATTTTAATTGGCACAAGAAATCAAGTGGCAAGAACTACCAAGTTGGGATTTTGATATGTTCTCAAGGGATTAAAGGCAAATATAAGTCTTGATTTAAGGTGATTACTCTTATGGAAGAATGAAATATGCCAAAATTTGAGGAATATAGTTAATTTCAATTGGCACAACAAATCAAGAGTTTAAAGAAATGTCAAGTTGGGTTTTTGACATTTTCTTGATGAAATAGGGGCAATCTAGGTTTAATTTTAAAATTCGCTAAGGTTTAAGGATACTTAGATAGGTAATCTAGGCATTTTATTCATGCTAATTTGCCAAGCTTTGTTTGCCCATCATATGTCATGACATCATGTTATTTTTGCACTCATGATTATTATGAAAAACATACAAAAATACCATGTCATGTCATACATACATCATGTAGGTATAGGATATTTTCTTTTGAAAATTATTTCTTTTTGATGTATGTCATAACATTATCATGCATTATTTTAATTCCTTGCAATTTAAGGACAAATGACATTTATTAACAAATTACATCCTTGGTGGATGTTCATAATCTCAAAATGCCTAGGTAGATATGCATGATCCCTAGACTAGGGCAAAACCAAAGTTAACATCTCACTAAGAACTATAAGGTGACTTGTATGTATTTTTATGTACATTAGAAACAAGTGAGATGTTAGGATGATGAACAAAACTCAAGATGTTGATTTAGTGCATTTTTGTGAGTTTTAGTTTCATCGAACACATAGTTATGTGTTTTTCAATCATTGGGAAAGCGAATGTACAAGTCATGTGCATTGAGCCCAAGAAACATGATTGGATATTGGTTTTGAAAATGATTTCAAAAATATTTTGGAAAACCTTAGTGAAGACTATCTTTTGATAGTACTCATCATTGAAGAGTTAGGCACAAACTAGAAGAAAACACTAAAGTTTTTATAAGTTTTTTAGTTTGTGTCAATCTTTGAAAATATGAAGTATTTTCTTAGAAAACTATTTTTCCATGATAATATATGCCCTAAATAATGTCTATAACAATTTTCACGATTTTTGGGATTTTGTAGAATTTTCTAGGGGTTTCTGAAATTGAACGAAATGAAATTTCAGCAATTTCAGAGCTTCAATCGATCACCCGATCGATTGGAGTGCCTCAATCAATCGGGTGATCGATTGAGAAGGCAGTTCTCGCGAGTAGAAGCTCGCTGGATCGATTAGCCGATCGATCCAAGTAGTTTGAATTGATCAGTGGATCGATTCAGCAGGGTTCAATCGATTGGGACCCAACTCCAATCGATTGGGGATGCTGATTTTGGCTGGGAAAGTCTGATTTCAGCATTTTGAACCATGCTTAGTCTAGGTAACCACTCCTAACCCCTCAAAACACATGTGTATACATTTAGGGGGAGTTTTCATGATGAAAGCAAGGACGGATTGGTTAAGGAAGACTAAGTAGAGGTTTAGGTTGAGGTTTGGTTTCATTATTGAATTTATGAACCTCAAAACTTCTAAATTTGGGTTTCCTAAAGGTTTAGGGATTCCAAGTCATTGTTGGTGTAATGACAGAAGTCACGACCATGTCTTTAGGGGGAGTTATTCTTTAAGGACATGAAAATTTAATTTTCATACACCTTGGAAGGTGGTTAACCTTCTTTTGTGAAAATGCTCAAGGTTGGGCATTTGACTATAATGGAGAGTGGATATCTTCATTGTTCCAAGTGTTGCATGCTCATGAATGAGCATTTGATGATAATGAAGGGTATGCGACCTTCATTTGAATCGTGTGGGAACAACGAGTGAAGTTGTATGCAACAAGTGAATATACCAAGTGGTATATGCTCAAGGATGGGCGTTAAGAATAATGAAGGGTATGAGATCTTCGTTATTATGTTGTGAACAACGAGTGAAGTTGTGAACAACGTAGGGTAACTCTTCCGGAGGAGAGTTTGTTCTTGTTATGTGCCAAAGATGAGGCATGTAGGGATTTGATGTGTGTCAATAGGGGGAGAATGAAAGGGTTTAAGTTAGACCTTCATTAACTAAGAGAGAGTTTGCCCTCTTAGGGGGAGAATGTAGGGTTTAACTTACGTCTTCATTACTTAGTGACATGAAGGGAGTTGAGGCTATGGGATTAGCCTAACTTAAATGTGGTATTGTCAAACATCAAAAAGGGGGAGATTATTGGTGCAATATTCCCCAAGTCAAGGTTGACCAAGTTGACTGAGCTTGAATTGAGTCAAGCTCGAGTCTTGATATTTGGATTTCGATGTTTGACAATACATATAGACAACACATGAAGATTGCAGGTGCAATTGTTCATGTGGGGAGATTGTGAAGGAAAGTCAAGTAGGTCAAAGTTGACTGGATACTTGACTGAAAAATCCTAGTGAGTGAAGCTAGGTCAAAGTCCTGGTGAGTGGAGTCAAGCAGAAGGAAAATCCTAGTGAGTGAAGCTAGGTGAAAGTCCTAGTGAGTGAAGCCAGGCAGATGGGAAGTCCTAGTGAGTGAAGCTAGGCAGTTGAAAGTCCTGGTGAGTGAAGTCAGGCAGATGGGAAGTCCTAGTGAGTGAAGCTAGGCAATATGGAAAGTCCTGGTGAGTGAAGCCAGGCACAGGAAATCCAGATGGATCAAGTTTGATCAGACATCTGGTGTTGGGAAGCCCAAGTAGGCCAAAGGGATTGACCGGATACTTGGCACGGGAAATCCAGGTGGATCAAGGTTAATCGGACACCTGGTGAAGATAAGTCCAAGCTGGTCAAAAGGATTGACTGGACACTTGGTGAGGGAGTCCTAGCAGGTCAAGGGTGGCCGGATGCTAGGCATGATGTACCAACAGGTCATGGTTGACCGGATGTTCGTTTAGGGGACTTTGGACTTGATTTTGGGCAAAAACTATGAGCTGGATCGATCAGCCGATCGATTGGCTCATGCCCAATCGATCAGCTGATCGATTGGGCGAGTCCCCATGATAAGCATTCTCCCAATCGATTAGTGGATCGATTGGGAATAAGTGTCGCGTAAACAGAACCCCTCTAGATCGATCGGGCGATCGATCCAGAGGTTCCAACCGATCAGTGGATCGATTGGTAGCTGCTGTTTGTGTGCGATAAGCCCTGGATCGATCAGCCGATCGATCCAGGCAATTCCTGAGAGCACAGAGGCGCTCTGGATCGATCAGCCGATCGATCCGAAGCCTCCCCAATCGATTGGGAGCAATCCAATCGATTGGGATCCGACCGTTGGCGTCGATTAAAGCCGTTGTCAAGCTCCTTCTTCGCCAATCGCTTACACTGTTCAGCTCCGATCATCACAGCAGCTTCTCCACAGCGTTCCTTCACTCTCACCGCCAGTTCTTGAAGGATTTTGGAGAGACATCCAAGTCAAGAGGCGTGACTACAACAAGAGGAAGAAGCTCGGGTTAGGGTTTTCACTGCATATCTTGTAAGATATTTCTTGTATTTGTCTTCCCTTGCTTTCTTGTTGTATTGAGAGTTTGTAAAGGCTTCTCCACCTTCAGTAGTTACCGTAAAGGAGTGTTTTTATAGTGGAGAGTGCTCGTGTGTGTGGATCCTTGGATTAGTCACCTCATCTTGAGGTGGATACCAAGTAAATCCTTTGTGTTAGCGTTGTATGTTTTTGTTTCTTGTATTTCCGCTGCACATCATTGAAGAAACAAGCAACGAAGAGCACGAGGAGCGCGACGAGCTATTCACCCCCCCTCTAGCTACATAATTGGTCCCAACAATAACGTGTATTATTCAATAGAGACGGCAAAATCTCTATGAGAGTCACTTGAAAAGAAATACAAAACTGAAAACGCCGGGTTGAAGAAATTCATCTTTGGCCGGTTTCTGGATTTCAAAATGCTGGATTCCAAGAGCGTAACATCTCAAGTCCAAGACATGCAACTGATAATGCATGATCTGGATGCCGAAGGCATGAAGCTGAACGAGTCGTTCAAAGTAGCCCCGGTAATCAAGAAACTCCCTCCGTCGTGGAAAGATTTCAAAAATTACCTAAAACACAAGCAAAAAGTGATGGGACTTGAAGGCCTAATCCTAAGGCTACGAATAGAGGAAGATAATCAAAAGATGTTCGACTCAAGAGGAATGAAGCGGGCAGTCGACGAGATGTCCAAACTGGCTGAGCCAAAAGCCGAAGCAATCAAAAAAGAATGCTCAAGGTAAGAAATTTAAGGGCGCATGCTACAACTGCGGAAAGCCAGGACACATATCCAAGGATTGCAGACGCCCGAAGAAACCAACCAAGAGTCAGAAGGATACTGCGAACCAAGTCGTAACTTCTGACGACATAGAATTGGATCTCACTACGGTCGTGTTTGAAGCCAACACGGTGGTGGATAACCCGAAGCAGTGGTGGATCGATACTGGAGCAACCCGTCATATCTGTTCTGATAAGGCGATGTTCTCCAAGTATACTCTGATAAGTGGAAGAAAACATTATATGGGCAATTCCATGACATCCCCGATTGTCGGATTCGGGGAAGTTGTTCTAAAAATGATGTATGGGAAAGAGCTAATGCTCATTGATGTGCTCCATGTTCTCGACATCAGGAAAAACTTAGTTTCTGGATCAGCACTTGTTAAGACTGGTTTCAGACTAGTGTTCCAGTCAAACAACTTTGTACTTACGAAAAATGGTGTATTCATAGGTAAAGGATACCTAGAACAGAGTCTGTTCAAAATGGTTGTAATTATGAAATAACTTGTCTGACCTTATAAAATATTTTCATCGACTGAGTGTCAAACTTCAGATGTCCAATCTATCGTTAGAGTGTTTAACCGTGACACCCTACCTAGGAGGGATAAAAATAATTTTAATTGTGTTGAATTAATTTTAAGTTGCAATAGCTATTAAATTGATTTGATCAAATTTGAGTTGTTGTAGTATATATAGTTGCTACAATATTGTTAAATCGGTTTTAATCATTTTTAGAGTGATTTTGCTTTAACTAAATTGATAAAAAAAAAATTAATATAACAATATTTTATTTGTTATAATTTTGATCAAATTAGAGCAATTTTATTATATCATAATTGCTATCATGGTTTGCAAAATCATGATCTGTTACGATTCAGAATCAGTAAATCGATCCAGAATCGATTGAGATCAAATTTTGTAGTAGAATCAAAACAAAACCGTTGAAATTGTATATAATTGATGAAATCGTATCGATCTCACATTATAAACGATTTCACACATGACTAGAACAACGGACAGACGAACAACATCCTCGTCGACTAGCAATGACAGTAGAGAAGTTCTCGTTAGCGGGATAGCACTGGCAGATTGTGAAGGGGGACGAAGTCTTGCGATGGGAAAGAGGGGAAGGCGCCAGTTGCTGGTAGCTTACGATGAGGAAGAAGGAAAGGCGCTGACGCCGGTTGACAGCGGTGGGTGAGGGAAGGAGCGACAACAGGGGAGCAGCAGTGACGGGTGAGGAGAGAGCACGACATGCATGATACAGTGACTTTATGAAGTTTCGATTTAAATTGAAACTTTCGCTAATTTATTTAATCAACTTCTAACTTAATTGAATAGCTTAAAGTGATTTTCTCCAATCCTATTTGAATTATTCGATTAAAATATATAAAAATTTATGTTAAAATTTTAAAATTATAGATAAAATATATTTATTTATTTTATATATTTTCATCCCATTAATATCATTATTATTAATTTAATTTAATTCCTTTAAAGGCACTTTTAATCAATATCAAATTAATTTACACTACAACAAAAGTGACTTTCCGCAGCACATCATTAACGGTGCACAGTTAGAGTATGCCGTTAATAATAGTTTTTACGGCGCACCTAATTATGTGCACTGTGGATAATATAATACTTATACAAACGACGGCGTGCAAAAAAAAATATGATGTCAATAAACTTTTCTACAATATGCAGAGTGTGTTGTTAAAACTTAATATTAATAGCGTGCGGAATGCGTTGTTAAAACTTAATATTAACAGCGTGCGGAGTGCGCTGTTAATACTTGTTATACATATATAAATTACAACGTGCAAAAATATACGCTGTCAATAAATATTATAAAATTTTAACGACGTGCAATGTGCGCCGTTAATAATCTTCAAAATTTTCTAATACATATCACCAAAGCACCTAGCCTCCCTAATTATTTTTTGCTAAAATTTTTATGTGAAGCGCAATTATTTTCCAGCTAAACCTCCTCGCACCACAAACCCTCCCGCAAACCATACTCCTCACACGTGGAAACCCTCACGTGAAGCAGAAACCAAAAATTGCAACCTCCTCGTGCAAACTCCCTCCAACGAAACCTCTCTGCCGCCAACCCTAAACTCCTCTCCGCCCATCCTCTCTCCGGCGAAGCCCTCTCCGCTGAAGCCCTCGCTTCGCCGCTGAAGCCCTCTCCGTTGAAGCCCTCGCTTCACCACTGAAGCCCTCTCTGCTGAAGCCCTCGCTTCGCCGCTAAAGCCCTCTCTGTCGAAACCATCTCCACCGAAGCTCTCCACCGAATTGAACATCTTCGCTGGGATCCTTTTTTGGCGCTCTTGCAATCCTTGTCTTTCTCAGGTCGTATCTTCTTTTATTTTGTTTTGTTTTTCTTGTATTATGTTGTCATTGTATATCGCTGGGATCTTTTGTTTTCCTTGTCTACCGTCGATCCTATGCATTTAGAGAAATATTTTATTTGTTGGCACCTTTTGAAGCCCTATATAGGCAGAGAAAGGTTTGATTTTTTTTTCTTTTTAACTTGTGTTTGTTTACATGAAATTTTGCTTTAAAAGGTTGTAGAGGAGAGTGATCCCATTGAAGCCCTATGTATGAACTCGTTTTTACAGTGTTTAGAACATGTCGATATTTACTATTTTGTATTTTCATCTCAATGAACAAATTATGCTAAGTAAACACTATGTTATTTTCATCTAATGTCAAATCCAAACAAACCTGGTATCGAACCTCATTTCTTTCTATTGCTTTATTTGGCTTAGAAATCTAATCATATCTAAATGTTTCTCAAAACTCTTAACTCTCTTTTGTTCTATCATTCCAAGTTGCTTCATGTCTTCGATCACTCTGTGGTACATTCATTGATGAATATTTCAGAGGTTTATCATATTCCTAATAGCATTATTTAACTTAATGAGTTTTGTCCAAATCTCACTGCCAAGCTGCTTAATGTCTTAATGAATTCATTATGGCAAGGATGATTCCCAACCCTAAAAGTTCATCTGAATGCATTTCTATTTTGAAATGTTCAAAGTATGTTCCATCAAAATCAATGGATTTCTATTAAATGAGATTTGGTGTAATAATGGTCGAGGGTTATGAGATTTATAATTCTATTCCTTTTTATCTATTATTATGATCAGTTAATGTGAGCATAATTTTGATGCATTCTTGCTCAATTATTATCTGTCTTGCTTTTTAAACTTATTGAGAAATGTGCAGGATGATAAAACTTTTTACCACATTTTTGCTTCATGTAAGCAGAGGGAAGAAGAGCAGTCATAGCAACAGATTAAACGATTCAGAGTAAAATGGTGGATGCATGGTGGTCATTACTAGTAGCTACAATTCCAGCAATCATAGCAGGTCATGCCATCAGAGCTACCTAGATTTCTTATACAGGGAATGAATAAGCTGCTTAAGCTATTTGAATTTTTTTAGGATAAATAATATTGCACAGACCAATGTTATGTATACATGTAATGAAAAGTAACCAACTCGGATAAGATAACCAATATGAATTGGGAATTTGATTTTCTTATTTGCAAAAAATCACAGTATATTTGACCAATACTTTTCTAAAAGGGATTCCTCGAGTGATTTCCTATTGGATATAGTAATGCTGGCATAGAATAATAATTCCTGTGTTTGGTATAAATATCATACATGAAACTATTATCTTCAAATTTTTTGTATGCTTGCTAATAGATTGTAGAAAGGACTTTAGTTAACATTTTTAGTGTATAAAAGTAATGATGATTTAGTTTTGAAGCTCATGAATTTAATATAATCAAATCATTCCCCCTAATATGCTTGCTTGATTGAGGTGGTTATAGTTACTTCTACATTCTATGGATGATATTGACGAATGTGTCATTAAATGAAAGTTTCTATCCAAAATAATTTTTGAAAGAAGTAATGACGATTACTTGTGCAATTTGTTTTAGTTGCTAATTATGTTTTAGATGATCATTTTAGTAGATCATTTAGGTTGTAGACTTTAACAAACTTCCTGCCCATCTTTTATTGGAATGTATTCGCTTAATCTATTCACAGGTATTTGACTTTACCATGCAACATATGCAAGCTGACCAATTTAGTCTGATTTGGTTTTCTTACAGCTAAGTTTGGATGATTTTTGAACCATTGTAAGCCGATGCAATATCTTGCAAGATGAAGGAAGACCTTGAATTTGTTGGCCAATGCATAGGAAGGTATATTATGTTTTTGTTTGCCTTGCTCAAGGAGAGTAAATTGGTAGGTACTTTCTTGTGTTCCGCATTGTATATTAGATTTGGAGAATTGTTGAGCCAGAGCATATTGAAGAAGGTTTCAATTTTACTCTCTAAAGTTTCAGCTACTCCAAGAAAAAGAAATTAACCAAGTGGATGATCTAGCTATTGATCTTCACGGAGAAGCTGCTTGTGGAAGTTCACTTAATTTTTCTTTCAATTTGCATTGGTAAGGGTGAAAACTCACAACCATTCTCCAAATAAGCTTGAATTCAACCATGTCTATCAAAGTGACCTTCATGTATTTATAGGACCTAATATCAAAAGCTATCAGGATAAAGCGAGATAGCACAGACGTTCCTCGGCGTATGATGAATCTAAGCAGAGGGAGGGTAGAAAATCATGTGCGAGAGTAGGTTCCTTTTCAGTTATTTTTAATGATGTATTAGCTTTGAATGTAAAAGACATATCATTAGTGTTTCATTTGTAAAATTGACTCAAATATTCATTAGATGAATAAAAATTATGTATTTGCATTTTGAGTGATGAATGAATTGTGATGATCTATAAATTTTAAATTTGGATTGTATATTTTTAAAAAATAATTGTACAATGTTGATAATTATATGTAACTGCTGCGCGCTTTGCGTGCTACGAATGCTCTTAACCGCAGCTTGTGGTGCGCGCTGTGAATGCTCTTAACTGCAGCATGTAGTGCGCGCTGTGAATGCCCTTAATCGCAACGTGCAGTGCGTGCTATGAATGCTCTTAACCGCAGTGTGCGTCGTGCGCTACGAATGCTCTTAACTACAACATGCAGTGCGCGTTGTCGATGCCTTATTAAATTAAATTACGCGCCATGAAAAGACAAATTTATTGTAGTGTTAGTCTTTATTAAATAATTTGATCATCCTATCAAATATTAAATTAAATTTTGAAAAATTTTGGTAGGAACAATCTCGATTGATCTTCTTCTGACTTTAAATCGATCTGACATAGGATTATGTTCCTACAAACTATGATCCCCTCGGATGGATCTAGTGGTTAGCGTATGAGGTGTTGCCAGCATGAGATCTCGGGTTCGAATCTCGATAAAATCGAGGTAAATGTCTTATGTTGCTAGTCACTATTCCAAATGCTAGTAGTCGCCCATGATTTACCTCCTCCGTGTTGATCATAGGACAGGTTGGCGGAGGCGCTGGGGGCGAGCGTATTCGTCTTTTGCCACCATGTTCCTACAAACTATGCCCCCGGGGCCATGGTACCGCGGTAGGATATTCAAGTTGTCACCCAGGCACCCGCGGTTCGAACCCCAACTACAGCGTATTTATAAAAAATTTTCCTCTAAATGGGGGGTATAACCAAAGGATGCTGGGTTTCTGGGCTAGCCACTGCGTGTCCTTCCCGATTTACCCTAGTGACTAGTGGAAAACTTCCGTGGGGTCGGGCCGGTCGCCCAGAGATACTCAATGAGACTAACTGAGATAATCATGTTCCTACAAACTATGGTTTCCACAACATATTTCATGTTATAACAATTATGCCCATAATTAATAGATATAGTTATAGCTATTACAATAATGTTAAAGTAATTTTTAGCTATTGCAACAATGTTAAAGTGATTTTAATCAAGTTAAAATCATTTTTATCAAGTTTGTAAATAATATTTTTGATATAATAATATTCTATAAGGATAAGTACTCTAGTTTTCTTATATACAAATAAGGAGATGTATAAAATTGTACAAATCATTGATGGATTTAAAAATTAGATGTGAGCTGGGCTAATTTCGAGTTGGCCAAGTCCGCCGTAGAAAAGGTTTGAGTTCACTTCATGTAAGTACTTTACCATCTTATGTTTTTTTATATTTCATTGAATTTTAATTTTTTATTGAATGATTTTTTCCATTATTTATGAATTTGATAAATTAATTTATGGATAATGATATCTAATTTGTAGACATTGGAAATTTGAGGATCATAACGGAAGGTCTGGCTACTAACGCGGTGTTAGAGAGTGCGTTATTAATTGTGAGATAGAGGTAGACGGTCCATGAGTGCGGCGTGATGCCATGCTCGAGTGTCTCGTCCAAGACCTCAATCCATAGTTGCTCGCCTCCAATATTGATGTAACTTGTAAGGGTACGCCAGCATGGAGGACATGTCAACCCGATTGTGGTAGCCGTGGCCAAGGGCGGCCATGTCGACGACTACACCTCAGAAGGCAAAGGCCTGATCATAAAGGGAGTGGTCGTGGTTGCGAGTGGATACTTACGCATGAGACAATGGAGGTGGAGTAAGTGGAAGAGAATAAAAAGAAAAGAGATCAGAGAATTTTTAGCACTCCACCTGGATCCTTAGATCTCCTTTGCAAGCATCAATTTTTGTAGTAACCAATTTGCTTGCACTTGAAACATATAATGTGTTCCTTCCCTTTTCGGACTCCCGACATGGTTCATGCCTTTACTGCTAGTTGTGTAGATCGAGTCTTATAAGTAAGGCATCTATTTTATAGTGCTCTTTCCCTACATTTAATATAAATTATATGAAATTTAAAATTAGAATATAATTTCATACATTTTTATCCTTGTTTAGGACTCTCCCCCTTAACCATTGAGAACTTGGATTTGAGTTTGACTTGATCTTCTAGTTTCAACAGATCCTGGTAAAGTTCGATCAATCAGGTCTATAATTCTTAGAATTTTACTAATATGCACATAACACAATTACACAAAACTTTAAAAATTAAATCTATTATTTTCGTGTTTCCCTCTGAATTTTGAGAAACTTTCTTCAATACGACTCATCTGTTGAAGTCTTTTATTAACACAAAGCTTTCCATTCCTACCTTCAAAGATTGAATCCCTCTTATTCATACAGTGGAAAATCATTGATATTTCGGTTGAGCTTTTCTCTACGCTCCATTTTCTACACTTTTATATAAACTACAAGGAATAATAAAAATAAAGATACCTTTAGTCTTTGTTAGAACCAAGGGTAACTGGAGGAGGGGAAGGGGGTTGAATCTGTTTATGATGTAGATGATTTGCAGCGGAATACTTAAAGTGAAGAACTTTCAAATGCTAATACAAGGATTGACTTGGTGTTCATCTCCTTGAGGTGATTAATCTAAGGATCCACACAGTGCACACATCTACACTATGAAAACACTCATTCTAAAAAATAATCTAGACGCAAAGAAGTCTCGTACAAGCTCACAACATGAAATACACTAAGAAGAACAAGAACAAATAAATGAAATCTTACACTAGATTATAACAATGAAATTTTAGTTTGCTCTCTTCTTGTTGCTCAAATCTGCCCCTTGAAGGTGGAAAATACAATAGCACTTGTCTCCCCAAATCTCAAGAGTTGGCGTAAAGAGACGTTGTAAGTACCCCGGCCAAGTTTTGATATCATTAACTGGTTAAGTTAGGTCCTGTAGTGTTTTGATCCTTATGTCTAAGTATGCAAGAACTTAGAAACACAAGAAGTCAAGCGGAAGATGCAGCGGACGTGAGTGATGACATGAAAATTAAGTCGACGGGCTCAATGCATCTGAGGGACGAGAAGCTGTGGAAGAGTATACCGGTGGAGTAAGAATGATGCGCTCAACGCTTCCAAGGGAGGAGAAGCCATAGCAGAAGACTACTCGAAAGGAGATCGTCGAAGTTGGGTTCAGGTGAGCTCAACTCTGGATGGTCGGAGGATCATCCAAGCGACCAGAGAAGAAGTCAACGACTGGAGAAGGCGTTGAATAGTCAGCGCAAAGCTGACTAATCCTAGCACCCATATTACTTTGGTGCTTAAAGGGCGCCTTGTCACAATAGATCAATTTCGGGTCCACATAAGCAGTAGTTCAGGCGTCTGGGAGTGGATAAATACTTATTCTGTTACCATTGTAGAGCGGATTGAGACGACCAGCTAGGCGACCAGTTGGGGCGCCTAGATCGAGTTTGAGCGTCCGGATCATGCCACATCATCAAATAGTCATTTTGACCAGTAAGCTTATAAAAGGAGCCCTGGTGCTTGAGATTTAAACGCAACACTTGTACTCAAATTATTCTTTTCTGTCTTCATTGTTTTGTACTTTCAACACTTATAAGAGACTTCTCCGCCAACAATGAAATGAGATTTTTAATATGCTCCATTTGTCTTAGATTAACAACATCCCCGGTTGTAATCAAACAAAATTCGATAGTCTCTTTTATTTTTATGTAATTTATTTTATTTTCCTAACAAATGTTTCTAATTAAAGTCGAAAAAATCGAGAAGGTGCATTTGTAATTTCAAACAATTCGCCCCCTCTTGCCGGTCGCACGGGACCATCAGATGTGTCTTCGAAAAGTCCATGAAAATCTTCTCTAAGGTTCTTCGATGCCTCCCAATCGATTAGGCTCACTCCTAATCGATTGTCAGGTCATCCGACCATCCAACACCTACATAACGACTCCTTTTCGAACCCTAATTGATTGGTGAGTCATCCCAATCAATTTAGAGAGCCTTAATCGATTTCATAACTTTTTGTTCATTTGCAAAAGGGCCTTAATCGATTAGCTCAATTGATTAAGCCTTCTTAATTAATTTTCTCAATTGATTCCCTCTTCTTGCGACAAATCACTGCCTAATCGATTGACCCAATCGATTAAAAGTGGCTAAATTGATTGTACCAATCGATTCAACCATGTTTTTCATGAATTCCTTTTTGCGAATCTCCTAACCCTAATCAATTAGTCCCATCAATTAAGCTCAACCCAATTGTTAATCAATCAATTCGGGCCCTTTCTATATTCTTGCAAGAACCTCCTAATCAATTACCTAATAGATTAACTTAGGACCAATTAATTGCCCAATCCTAACTTGCTTAATCTAAGTCTACGGTTCGTTTGCCCAATCTTCGATCAACCATGACTTACTAAGACTTTTTCCCTAAGTGAATCCTTTGATCCAGTTGGACTTTTCTCTTCATGCCAAGTGTTTGGTCCTTCATGATTCACTTGGACTTCGAAACACTAGGTGCCCGATCAACCTTTGACCTACTTGGACTTTTCTTTTCATGTCAAGTCTCCAATCCTCCACGACCCACTTAGACTTCTAAATATCAAGTGTCCAGTCAATCTTTGACCCACCTAGATTTTCTAATGTCTGCTTTACTCATCAGGACTTTTCACGGCCTAGCTTCATTCACTACAATTTTCTTACTGCCTAGCAGGACTTTCCAATTGTCTAGCTTCATTCACGAGAATTTTTCAACTGCTTGACTTCACTCACTAAGACTTTCCAATTATTTGGTTTTACTCACTGAAACTTTCCATCTGCCTGACTTCACTCACCAAGACTTTTTATCTGTCTGACTTCACTCACTAGAAATTTTCAATCATCTAATTTTACTCACTAAAACTTTTCATCTGTCTGGCTTCACTTGTCAAGACTTTCTTCACTGTCCAACTTCACTTACCGGGACTTCTCACATTAAGTGTACGGTCCTCTATGACGCACTTAGTTTTACTTCTTCTGTCAATCATCTCATTGGTCTTGCCCTTACCCAACCTTCAGTTAGGACTTTCTCAGTCAAGTATTCAGTCAACCTTGACCTATTCTGTCAACCATCCCATTGGTTTTGCTCTTGCCTAACCTTTAGCTAGAACTTCCCCAGTCAAATATCCAGTCAACCTTACCTACTTGATTACTCTCTTATATTAAACTGATCAACCTTTAACTAGTGGAGAATTACGCCAATAATCTCTCAAATGGATAATTACACCTGCAATCTCCATATATTGTCAAACATCAAAACTCAAGCTTGAGTTAAACTAGTCAACTTTGACCTGCAGATAATAGCACCAATAGTCTCTTCCTCAAGCAGTTAGTTAAGTGAAGAGCCTACCTGACTCTGATACAAATTGCATGATCAAATTAATTCTAGAGGAGGTGAATAGTGCTCATACTTTTCTTTCTTTCTCGTTTCGTTCTTATCTACAAAGACAAGGATAAATCTGATTTTACTTAATTCACCCTCCCTAGGGTATTATGTCCCAGGTCTGTGTATAAAATAGCATCCTTTTCTTGTCGGATACCTTTTGACGACAGAGAAACCTCTTATAAGTTTTGATCAAATATAGTTACGGATAAGATAAATAATTAAAAAATAATGCATGTAATAAACATTATAAACGTGTTGATCAGGTTCAGAAGGCATGAATGTCATGCATTCCTCCTAGCACCTAACACTTCCCAATTGCACGAGTAGACTTTTGAGAGCACTTTCGAGCATAGAAAGCATGGATGATAGAATGTAGATTGCCCTTTTTAAAGATGTTTGAATCTTTAGCTTAATGTTATTTTATAGGTCTTTTTCAGCCGACTGATAAATCTCTTTCCATCAATTGATTAGGATTAATCTTGCTTTATTGTTCGAAATCTACTTCTCAGTCAAATGATCATTAGGTTTGGTCAATCGATAAAGATCTATATTATCTTTTTATCTAGGTTTGTTTGCGTATCAAATCAACATCTTGGACCATATCTAAGTTCATTTGCAGATCAGATCAACATACCTCTTGATTGGCTGATTGGATCTATTTAAGCCATTCGATCAACAAGAACGGTCAATCAATCATAAACTTTTCATCTAGGGTCGGATCAACATCCCACTCAATCTGGCAAAAAATTTTGTTCGGTCACTTGATCAACTATATTGGTCAACCAATCTTACTTTTGATCTTATCTTTTGCCATGCAACATGCTCTACTTATCTGATACCACGTCGACTCAATATACCACTTGAGACATTGTTTAGCCAAATATGTTGGTTCAGTTGATCGAAAACATTGTTTTGATCGCCCGAAACCTCCTCTACCTGGCATACCAGTCACATTTTGGTAGTTCAAAAACTTTATTTTGGTCGCTCGAAACTCCTCTATCTGACATATTGGTTACACTTGCTTAGAGTTCACTCTATCTGACATATTGGTTACACTTGCTTAGAGTTCACTCTTCCAAAACATCTAGATTTTTTCCTTTGCCTAGATTCTTCTTTTATAGACATCTGATCACCATTGACTACCTGGACTTCTCACTTGCATAGGTCAATCTTGACATCTTGGCCTATCAAATCTTCTTATTTGTCTAGGTCAACCTTAACCTGTCAAGACTTCTCACTAAATTACCAAACATCCTATCAAACTTAACTACTTAGACTTTACCATTCATTTTCAAGCATTTAGTCACTTTTGACTCACTTGAATTTTCTCATCTATCTGGTTATTCTTGACTAAGTTATTTGACCAACTTTGACCACATACCATTAAACATATTGTTTAAACAAATATCAAAATCTTATAGGTTGATTGTACCAATAAGGTGTACCTTAGCGAGATCCCTCTAACAATCAAATTAGATACTAGATATTGGAGGAAAGTTAAACGGCGAAGATAACAAACTAAGAAATAGAGATGTTTAATATTGCACATTGTATCTCTCGTCGTCGACACCAATACCTTATATGAAGTGAAGAGCTAGTGATGGTTTGAAGCAAGTTGGATGCATGTGGTATAATCGACTTGGTGAATATTTGATAAAACAAAGCTATATGTATGATCTCATTTGTCTATGTCTTTTTATTAAGAGATTTGAATTTGAATTTACTATCATTGCTGTTTACATTGATTATTTAAATACCATTAGAACTCTTGAGGAGATTGAAAGGGTTGTTACTTATTTGAAGCAAGAATTTGAAATGAGTGACCTTGGAAAGACAAATTTTGCCTTGGTTTGCAAATGGAACACTAAAAAATGATATTTTTTTACATCAATTAACTTATACAACCAAAGTACTTAAAAAAAATTCTATATAGATAAAACACACCCATTGAGCACACTTATGATGGTAAGATCACTTGATGTGTAGAAAAATCCTTTTCGACCCTGTGAAAGTGATGAAGAATTACTTGGTCTGAAGTGCCATATCTTAATGTTATTGGAGCATTAATGTATCTTGCAAGTCATACATAGCTTGATATATCATTTACCTTGATTTTGCTTGCAAGATATAGTTCTTTACTGACATAAAGACATTAGAATGATGTTAAACATATTTTTGCTACCTTCGAGGTACGATAGATATGTGTATTTATTACTCTAAAACATATAAGTTTGATCTTATATAGGTTATGTAAATGTTGAATATTTATCCTATCCTCATAATGCTCAATCACAAATTGGGTATGCATTCACATGTGGTGGTATAACTATTTCTTAGCATTCTATGAAAACAAACCATAGATGCTTCTTCTTCTAATCATGTTGAATTATTAGCGATTCATGAAACAAGTTGAGAGTGCATCTGGTTGAATCTGTATTCATCATATTTGAGGAACATACACTATGTGAATATCCTTAATATACTTTAGACATTAACTAAAGTCGTAGATAGGTAATTACTGAAGTAGATGTACTTGAAGTAAAAGCAGGGCCGATAAGATGTGAACCCAACGAGAAAGATATTTCAATAACCCACAACGAATTGAAAACAGAAAGAAGGAAGGTCTAAAGACGATAAGATGGATGAAAGAAACCTCGACCCAATGCTTAGAAAAGCACGAACCTTGGTATACGAGATGGAAGATGCCACAACCTTGGGATTGAGGCTGATAAGTCTTTAAACGCCACAAGGAGATGCCTTGATAAGTTCAAGTTCAATGAAGAACCAACAAGTGAGAGCCTCATCGTGCTTTAGATTGAAAAATATGTAAAAGATACATATGTGGCCATCACCCCCTTTATTTATAGCTATAAGGTGACCAAAAAACCCTAAAAGGCCAAAAGAAAACCCATTTAGTAAAGGCCTATGTAGACTACTTAGCCATTTTAAGCTTATGTCTTTATTACAACCCAAATAAAAGTAGAAATTGAGTCTAAATTAAGCCTACATATCCCTATTACATAGACTTGAGACTTAAGTGCTAATTAAACTCATCTAAGGCTTGAATTAGGTTGACTATGCTGAATGACTTGCTTTTGGTCAAACCTTATTCAATGGTAGCTTTGGCCTTCACATATTCAATTAGTACATTAAGTGCTTTCTTCATCTTTTCTAGTCTTAGCCCTTGTAATTGGGTCTCCATTGATGCATAATAGATCATCATTAATATCTAGAGTGGGTTGACCATGATCCATATCGTTAGCTTGTTGCTCTCTTTCTTTGACTCCATCATTCCCCCTTTTCCCAAAAGGATTCGTCCTCGAATCTTGATCACCTACATCAAAGGGAGAAAGATTAGAAACATTAAATGTAGCACTCACATTATACTCACCTGGTAAGTCAAGCTTGCATGCATTATCATTGATTCTAGAAATGACTTAAATGGACCATCTCCTCGTGGATGCAACTTAGTACAACGTTTAGTAGGGAATCTTTCATTCCTCATATGCACCCAAATCCAATCTCTGGGTTCAAAGATCACTTTCTTTCGTCCCCTGTTGACTTGCGTAACATATTGTTCAGTTCTCTTTTCAATTTGCAATCGAACTTTTTCATGCAGTTGGCTCACAAACTCAGCTTTTCTAGTACCATCTAAATTGACACGCTCAGAGACAGGCAAAGGTGACAAATCTAAAGGAGTTAAAGGGTTGAACCCATATACCACTTCAAAAGGTGAAAAATTAGTAGTAGAATGCACAGATCTATTATAAGTAAATTCAACATGTGGTAAACAATCTTGCCAACCTTTTAAACTCTTTTGAATGATAGTTCTCAATAAAGTAGATAAAGTTCGATTTACTACCTCAGTTTATCCATATGTTTGTGGATGACAAGTTGTAGAAAACAAAAGCTTTGTTCCCAATTTTCCCCATAGCATCTTCCAAAAGTAGCTTAGGAACTTTGCATCATGATATGAAATTATGCTCCTAGGTACTCCATGAAGCCGCACGATCTCCCTAAAAAATAGATCAGCAATATGCTTAGCATCATCTGTTTTCCTACAAGGAATAAAATGAGTCATTTTAGAAAATCAGTCCACAAAGATAAAAATGGAATCCATACCTCGTTTAGACATTGGTAGTCCTGCAATAAAGTCCATGGAAATATCAACCCAAGGTTCACTAAGAATTGGTAAAGGTGTATACAATCCATGAGGTAAAGATCTAGATTTTGCTTGCTTACATGTAATACACTTCTCACAAAACTTAACTACATCTCGTTTCATGTATCAGATAAAGCTCTGATACCAAATGATGTGAACCCAACGAGAAAGATATCTCAAGAACCCACAACGAATTGAAAACAGAAAGAAGGAAGGTCTAAAGACGATAAGATGGATGAAAGAAACCTCGACCCAATGCTTAGAAAAGCACTAACCTTGGTTTACGAGATGGAAAACACAACAACCTTGGGATTGAGGTTAATAAGTCTTTGAACGCCACAAGGAGATGCCTTGATAAGTTCAAGTTCAATGAAGAACCAACAAGCGGGAGCCTCACTGTGCTTTAGATTGAAAAATATGTCAAAGATACATGTGTGGTCGTCACCCCCTTTATTTATAGCTATAAGGTGACAAAAAAACCTTAAAAGGCTAAAAGAAAGCCCATTTAGTAAAGGCCTATGTAGACTACTTAGCCATTTTAAGCGTATGACTTTATTACAACCCAAATAAAAGTAGAAATTGAATCTAAATTAAGTCTACATATCCCTATTACATAGACATGAGACTTAAGTGCTAATTAAGCTCATCTAAGGCTTGAATTAGGTTGACTATGCCGAATGAATTGCTCTTGGTCAAACCTTCTTCAATGGTAGCTTTGGCCTTCGTATATTCAATTAGTACATTAAGTGCTTCCTTCATCTTTCTAGTCTTAGCCCTTGTAATTGGGTCTCCATTGATACATAATAGATCATCATTAACATCTAGAGTGAGTTGACCATGATCCATATCGTTAGTTTGTTGCAATCTTTCTTTGACTCCATCACTTAATATACTTTAGACATTAACTAAAGTCGTAGATAGGTAATTACTGAAGTAGATGTACTTGAAGTAAAAGCAGGGCCAACTTTAGGCATAGGCTACTAATGCCTATTCATATATATATATATATATATATATATATATATATATATATATAGAGAGAGAGAGAGAAAGGTATTAAAAGATTTGTAACATAATCTCACTGGATTTCACAAAGATATCTTTGAATTTGCATGTTACATGCATGATCTTATTAGATTTCCTATAGATTTTGTTAAGTTCTAATGGATTTATCAAAATCTTATCTTTCTTTTTATCCCTCTTATCTATAGAAACTCTACCTTTCCATTGGATTTCTCTTGTTACTTTCCTCTCTTCCCTTTTGGCCCTTTTCCAACTTGAAGCCAATTTGAAAAAGTGACAAGGGGTAAAACTGTGGTGCATGGTAATTATTTTTTGGTTAAAAATATCTTATTTTGAATTTTTTAGAAAAAAATTATTGTTTTATTTCATTACCTTAAAGTATTTTTCTAGTGTATGATTAAATTTGATATTCTGTAATGAGAATTTTTTTATCAAATTGATGACTCAATCAACACATTGCGCTCTTTTTGCTAGAAGGGAGTTAGTGTTAGTACCCTAAGATAGTTCTGATATGATCAACCAAGTTAGGTTAGATCCTGTTGGTTTTTAACCCATGTGTCTAAGTGCGTAGGAACTTAGGAGCACATGAAGTTGAGTGAAAGATACAGCTAGTGAGAAAAATGACACGGGAGAGAGCTGATGGACTCGGTGTGTCCGAGGGATGAGATGCTATGGAAGAGTACGCGAGCGGACGAGAAGCAGATGTGCGACATTTCAAAGGGATGAGAAGCCGAAGCGGAAGATTACTCGAAGACTAAAAAATGGGTTTGGGTGAGCCCTATTTCGAATGACCGAAATCACCTAAGTAAGTGAAGCCAGAGCTGGAGTGGAAGACCCAGACCCAAACGAGCGGAGCCGAAACAAGAACCCGGGCCAAACAGTTAACATAATGTTAACTTAGGTCAGGATGCTTGGACTTTGTCCAGTCGCCCAAACGGTCCAGGCACCCTGACCAAGAATTTTATTTGGATCATGTTAGGCATGATCCGTTGTGACGAGGATAAAGTTTTACCCCCTAGAGGCGCCTAAAACCCTTTCAGGCGCCCCGACCAGGGCTATAAATACAACCCTGGTCCAAATGGTTCAGATAGAACACTTGTAAACAATTTCCTTTGTCTAGCTTTCCATTTTGAGTGCTTTAACTATTGTAAGAGGCTTCTCTGGCTAAAGAAGACTTTGATAGTGAGCTTCAACTTCCTTGGATTAGTAACCTCCCCAGTTATAACAAGTAAACCTTGTTATGCCTCTTCTTTTTAATTTTTTATTTAATTTATGCAAGTGTTAGTTTAATAAAGCTATAACATGCGAGGAAGGTTCGTGCTATTTTTACAAGACTATTCACCTCTCTCTAGCCGACCGCCAAGGGGCTTACAATTGGTATCAGAGTGGGTTCACTTCAGAAGGACTAATCGTCGAACGAAGCACACGCGCTGGCCGGACCAAGTATCAACCCACCGAACTTCGAGGGGAAATTTGCGAGCTGAAAGTAAAAGATGGAGGTATTTTTAAAAATAGATTTTGAATTATTAATAATTATGAAATATAGTTTTGTTATCTCGAAAGATAAAGAACAATATTAGAGGACGAAGAAGGAGCAAGTCGACTTTGTGGCAAACGACAAAGCAGAGTTTTATCAGCTTAGTGTTTTACCACCTCAAGAAGTTAATCGTATCAGAACCTACGAGTCAGCCAAGGAGCTTTGAGAGAAATTTCTAGAACTACATGAAGGCGTCTCGGAGGCAAAACTAGCGAGATGAGATCTGCTCAGGAACTAGATCAACAACCTCTGATTAGAAGAAGGTGAAGCCGTCGCATACCTCCACTCAAGAATCAAGGAACTTATCACCAGACTCACAAATCTCAGAGAAAATGTAAGTAACCAAGATTCACTAAGGAACGTGCTTAACACATTTCTTAGAACTACTGAATGGTATCATTAGTAGATGCTTATTATATATCTAAGGATATAGAATATGTTGGCCCCCGTGGTTGTTTTGATGTGATCAACCAAGTTAGATTAGGTCCTGTTTAGTTTTGATCCCTATGTCTAAGTGTGTAGGAGCTTAGGAGCATAGGAAGTCGAGTGGAAGACATAACTAGTGAGAAGGACAATATGGGAAGGGAGCCGACGGGCTCGGTGCGTCTAAGGGACGAAAGAGCTACAGAAGAGTACACCGGTGGACGAGAAGAACGCACACGACATTCGAGGGACGAGAAGCGAGAGCGAAACCCTGCTCGAGAAGAAGGTCAGAAATTGGGTTCGGGTGAGCCCTATTTCGGTTGACCGTAATCACCCAGGCGATCGGAGCAGTAGGAGGGCGAAAGGAGCTGGAGAACACTGTTGGAGGCACCCTCAACAAGGTGTTGAAAGCGCCTCCGAAGCGAACCACCGCCTCCGCCATCTTCAGGCGGAGGGCACCCTCCATAAGCACGGAGGGTGCCCTCCATGCCTATGGAGGGCGCCCTCAACTTGGCCAAATTAGCCCTGCATCCCTTAAGGGTGTCCCCTCTGACATGGTGGCTGTCATTAATTTTCTCATTGCCTCTTGCCTAGCAGCCCGATTCTGGTGTACGAAGAGTTCCTTGAGATTGTTCATCATGTCATAGGCAGTTGGCAAGTCCTGATACTGATGTTGCAGCACATATGACATTGAAGCCAAAATGTTACACCGCGTCATCTCATCTACCTTTACCCATTTCTTATGATACTCAATCTCCTCTTCAGTAGAATTACTATTAGGCACATTTAAGCAAACCTCTAACAGTATAAACTTATAGCCTTCAACAGTTAGGACAATGTCCAGGTTTCTTTTCCAATCTATGTAATTGGGACCAGTAAGTTTGTTCTCATTCAGAATAATAGTCAGTGGGTTGAAAGTCATCCTAAGAATCATAAAATAAGTTTTGGTCAAGACTTTTGAATTTAGAATAATACTGAGTCCTTAAACAATATTATTTAAATTCATCAACACCTCAAAACACCGTGAATTTTGTATGCCATGTTAGTGTGGACGTATACAAATTCAAACATTTGTAAGAGGAGGTTTTACCCATTAATTTTATTCTTGTCATCCTAACTTTATAACAAATAAAATTAATAGTTGGTATTCCTTTGGTCACACAAATAATAGCAGTGACTCTGATGGGGAGGATACTATTAAATGCACCTAAGTGTATACCATTACTTTGTTGGTTTGTCCTTGGAAGATCGTATCGGTTCCATTGTACAAAATTTTGTACAAGTGTCAAACCTTTCCTAACAGCCTATTGTGTTCTTTAGAAATTAAATTTAGAATCGCAAACAGAACTTAATATTATTGATTCTAAATTTAACTTATCTGTTCTTAGTGGTTTAGACTTGGATCACAAACAATACTTAACATTATAGATCCAAATCCACCTAGGTTACAAATTTAATTAAATATTAATTTTGAAAATCGACTCCCAGGTCAAACATGGCGAGATACATGACCTTCTTGGGTATGGGAACATCCACCACTACTTCGACAAAGCCTCTTAACGAAATTCAATATTTAATTTCCTTATATAACTCTAGGTTTAACCAAAAAGAACAATCGAATCACAAGATTAAAAAAAATAAAATAAACACAAATTCAAAAAAAATCTGAACATCTAGAATCTCTAGCCTCTTGTTTTTTGAATTTATACAAAGAAAAACTAGTATGATGCGGAAAATAATTACTAGTTATACCTTTCTTTGTATGCAATAACCTCTTGATCTTCTACCGTATTCCTCTTCTTGTCTCAGACATCGTGTGGGTGATGATCTTCCAAGACGAGAACCACCCAAGCCCTTCTTCTTCCTTCTTCCAAGTTTCGGCCAAGCAAATTTCTCCAAGAGATAGCAAGTCTCGGCCACCACCACCAAGCTCCAAGGGATGCTAGAAACAAAGTCTCCTTTTCCTCCTTTTTCTCCTAGCAAGATTCGGCCACCTTCCAAGCTCCAAGAGATGATGAGGTTCGGTCAAGGAGAAGAAAGAAAAAGGAAAAGGGAGAATAAGAGGGCCGGTCACACCAAGGAAGAGAGGAGAGGAATAGAAGAGAGTTCTCATTGTGAAGGCACCCCCTCCCTTTCTTTTATAATCCTTGGTCTTGGCAAATAAGGAAAGTCTTAATAAAAACTTCATTATTTTCTTTGTCATGAAAAGGAAAATTTAATTGATAAAAAAACAATTTTCTTTTCTTTTATTAAAGTGGTTGGCCACCTCTAATTCTCCAAGCAAGGAATGTTTTAATCACAAAAATTAAAACTTCTTAATTTGTTTTCGAAAATTTCTAAAATAAAAATTTCTCTATTAATTTTTCCCTTCATGGTTGGTTATAAAAGGAAATTTTATAAAGTAAAATCTCTCTATTAAAACATGTGGATGATTTCCAAAAAGGAAAGTTATCTTTAAAATTAAAATCTTCCTCTCAATCTACAAATAAGGAAAAGATATCAAATCTTTTCTTAATCTTTTGTAGAAACTATAATAGAAAAAATTTAATTTTAAAACTCTCTTTTAAAATCATGAACATGGTTTCATAAAAGGAAAGTTTTATTAAAAATTAAAATCTTCCTTTCAATTTACAAATAAGGAAAGATATCAAATCTTTTCTTAATCTTTTGTAGAAACTATAAAAGGAAATATTTAATTTTAAAACTCTCTTTTAAAATCATGAGGATGGTTTCATAAAAGGAAAGTTTTATCAAAAATTAAAATCTTCCTTTTAACTATAAATAAGGAAAGATATCAAACCTTTCACTTAATCTTTTGTAGAAAACTATAGAAGGAAAGATTTAAATTTTAAACTCTCTTTTAAAAATATGGTATCCACATAAGAAAGATTTAAAAAATAAAATCCTTTTTAATTTAACGTGGCACCAAGCTTGGATTCAAGCTAGGACCGACCACACAATTTAGCTCATCCTATTTGCTTGGCCGACCCAAGCTTGGGTTCCAAGCTTGCTTGGCCGACCACCTTAGGATGGGTATAAAGGTGGGTATAATACTTTATTAATAAGAGGCTATGATAGGGACCGAGAGGAGGAATTGGTTTTGGTTTCCCGATAAATTAAGCTTCCCATGTTCGCTTCGAACACCCAACTTAATTTCATCAATAATAATTCATTCCACTAAAGAATTATTATTGAACTATCGCATCAATCCCAAATTACATTTTAGGCTCCTTCTTATCATGAGTGTGTTTATCTCCTTATGTTTAAGATGTCGGATGTCTACTAATTAATTGAGTTACTGACAACTCACTTTAATTAATATTTTAGTCCAAGAGTAGTACCACTCAACCTTATTGTCGTGTTGGACTAAGTCCACATGCAGGGTTTAACATGACAATCCTTATGAGCTCCTCTTGGGGACATTATTAACCTAGATTACTAGGACACAGTTTCCTTCTATAATCAACAACACACACTATAAGTAATATCATTTCCCAATTTATCGGGCCTATTGATTTATCGAGCTAAATCTCACATTTGATAAGTCAAAGAAATAAATACTAAATATATGTGCTTGTTATTATATTAGGATTAAGAGTATACACTTTCATAATAACTAAGGTCTTGTTCTTTTATTAAGTCAGTATAAAAAGAACTTACCTTAAATGATCCTGCTCAATACACTTAGAGTATACTAGTGTAATTTATCAGTCAAGATAAACTAATACCTAATTACATTACGACTATTCCAATGGTTTGTTCCTTTCCATCTCAATCGTGAGCTACTGTTTATAATTTATAAGGAATTGATAACATGATCTTCTGTGTGTGACATCATACACCATGTTATCTACAATATAAATTAATCGAACGACTACACTTAACTTATAAATGTAGATATTTAACCAATATGATTCTTATTTCTAAGTAAATGTTTATACAAAAAAGCTAGGCTTTTAGTATACATTCCAACATACTTGATACTTAGTCCATTAAATAGGATTGTGCCCCTTTAGTTGAAGAAGATCACACACTCCTAAATAATTTCCTATAACCATCCATAAAGGGAATTTGATCTAGTGATCCGCAAACAAACTCATTCGATATGAAGGGAGACACTTAGAGCCAACGCGCAAGTTTGTTGCATCACTTACAGACCAGTAATGGAGACCGTGGAATTTATTCATAAATCCCTCTCCCACTTAGTTATTTAAGATGTGAATTTTATCATGCACACATACACATTGCAGCAAATAAAAGTAATAAATTTGGAAAAACAATGTTCCAACTATTATGGCATTTTTCCATCATTGTCCTCCGTGTGCTGCCAACTCTAGTTGCTACCATCTTTAGTCACCGTCATCGGGTCTAGTTGTCGCATCTATCCTACTTCTTTTTTCGTTGCATCTCTGGTCCTCAAATAGTACCACGTCTCGCAAGGATACGATCCGCGACAAAAATAAAATTGTACATATATCGATCCTATATTCCACAAAGGAATGTACATAGAGTCTAGATCGAATAATAATGTAAAATCCTAAAACTAATACAGCTCCTGCTATATTTAATACATACAATCATGCACACACATAAAATGCCCTCGACATGTCCGAGGGTCCAATCACACACAATCACAATAGACCATAATAGTTGGAGCCTACAACCACAGAGTTAATCTATTTGCACATCCTACTATTATCCTGCCTATAATATGTATGACATGTGCGTAATTAACTAAAACTAAACACACAGAGGTTAAAACCTAGCTCTGATATCAATTGCTGGTTGCTACTCGGAATACCGTCCTAGTTCCTCTATACAAAAATTTACACAAGCATAGAACTTTCCTAGCTACCCATGTGCTCTACTAAAGTTAAATTTAGATTGCAAACGATGCTTAACATTATTAATCCAAATTTCCCTTTAGAAGTTAAACTTGAATTGAGAACGAAACTTAACATTCTTACTCCAAGTTCAACCGATGTGATCTTCCTAAGTTAAACCATATTACAGAAGTTATCAAATATCTATTTCTAAGATCGGCTTCCAGGTTAAACATGGCGAGGCACTAGGCCTACTTGGGTATGAGATCATCCACCACTTCCTAGACAAAGCCTCACAGAGAAATTGGATATTTAACTTCTTACAATAAACTAGGTTTAACTATAGAGACCTCAATAGAAGCACAATATCGAAACATGAAATTGAAACAAAAATAGATAACAAAAACGATAACTAAAATCGATAACCTCTTGTGTTTGATTTTTCAATATCTATACAAAAGATGAACTAGTTATGATGCAGAAACTAATAACTAGTTATACCTTTTGTAGTTTATAGACCTCTTGATCTTCTATTGTATTCCTCTCCTCTTGGGTGTCGTGTGAGCGACGATTTACCAAGATGAAATTCACCCAAGCCTTCTCTTCTTGCTTCCAAGTTTCGGCCACCAACGACCTCCAAGGATGATGAGTTCCGACCACCAACTAATCTCCAAGGGATGCTAGGAAACAATGCCTCCTTTCTCTACTCCTCCTTCAAGCAAAATTCAGCCAACCACCAAACTCCAAGAGATGATGCCGCCGACCACCAAAGAGGAAGAGAAGGAGAATAAGAAGGGTCGGCCACAAGGAATAAGAGAGGAAGAATAATAGATGTGTCGTTATGAGGTGTGACACCTCTACCCTCTCTTTTATATTTCTTAGTCTTGGCAAATAAGGAAAGTTTTAAACATAATTAAAACTTTCTTATATTCCTTGCTAATGACTAAAAAGGAAAGTTTTTTAAACAAAAAATTAAAACTTCCTTTTCTTCTTGTCATGGCCGGCCACCCCTTTAAATCCAAAAAAGGAAAGTTTTAAACATGAAATTATAACTTTCTTATTTGTTTTCGATAAAAAAATTTAATTAAAAATTTTCTTGCTTTAAATCCCTTCATGGTTGGTTATAAAAGGAAAATTTTATAAATTAAAATCTTTCTTTTAAAACATGTGGATGGTTACAAAAAGGAAAGTTTTATCAAAGATAAAAATCTTTCTCTTAACTACAAATAAGGAAAGATATCAAATCTTTCTCTTAATCCTTTGTAGAAATATTTTAAAATTTTAAAACTCTCTTTTAAAACCATGACTTCCATAAAAGGAAAGATTTCAAAATTTAAAACTCCCTTTTGATTTCAATGTGGCCGGCCACCCTTGGTTGAGCTCCAAGCTAGGGTCGACCACAACTTGGCTCTCTTCTTGGTTTGGTTTGGCCGACCCTAGCTTGGGTTCCAAGCCAGGCTTGGCCGACCACCAAGAGGTGGGTAAGAAAGTGGGCTTTAGTGGATATAAGACTTTATAAATAAGAGGTTACAATAGGGATCGAGAGGAAGAATTGGTTTTGGTCTCCCGACGAGCTTGAACTTCCCGTGTTCGCCCCAAACACCCAACTCAAGTTCATCAATAATATCTCATTCCACTAAAGAGTTATTATTGCACTATCACACCAATCCCATATTATTATATGGGCTCCTTCTTATCATGAGTGTGTTAGTCTCCGTGTGTTTAAGATATTGAATGTCCTCTAATTAAATGAGTTACTGACAACTCACTTAATTAATATCTAGCTCTAAGAGTAGTACCACTCAACCTTATCGTCATGTCGGACTAAGTCCACCTGCAGGGTTTACATTACACTCCTTATGAGCTCCTCAAGGGGACATCATCAACCTAGATTACTAAGACACAGTTTCATTCTATAATCAACAACACACCATATAAATAATATCATTTCCCAACTTATCGGGCCTATTGATTTAACGAGCTAAATCACACCATTTGATAAATTAAAAAAATAAATATTAAGTATATGCGCTTGTTATTATATCATGATTAAGAGTACACACTTCCATAATAACAGAAGTTTTGTTCTTTTATATAGTCAGTATTAAAAAATACTATCTCAAATGGTCCTGCTTAATACACTCATAGTATACTAGCTCACTACTACAAATTGAGGCTAAGACATCACCCCTAAAGTGTTATTTTTGGTCATATAAATGTTGCATTATACCTAAGATAACGCTTTTCATTTTATCTTATCAGGTCCTGTCATGTTAGATATAATGCAACGCTTTTGTCATTTTATGCAACACTTTCTCAAACTGTCGTGATAAATAGCAAAGGCAACGCTTCTTTATGTGCAACAATTTTTTCTTCCAACGACAACATTTTTTTTTTTACTATTAAGCAATTGCAATATTTTTTACTATTAATAGCAACACTTTTTATAATTTTTTAACCTAATAATGCAACACTTTTTCATTAAATGCATCACTTTCTATGAAATTTTTCACCTCTTAAACGCATCATTTATTGATACATATGCAACAATTTGATTTGTGTTTTATTTTAAAATGTAACACTTTTACCCATCAATATTAACACTTATTTTTTCACCCATATATTATTGATAATCCAATTTTATTATCCAATCAAACACATTTGTACAAAATATATTATTCAAAATATGATCATTGTATTGCAAAAGTTTACCACACTATATTCATCAAAAGTTTACCACACTATATTTTGATTAAGAATTTTACAAAAGTTGCATCTAAAAGTATATAACCAACTAAGCACTATACAAAAGTCAGCAATTAATACCTTCATGAATCCCCAAAAAGAAGGCAACTATATATATATATACATTTACAAAAAGCCAACAAATGATAATATGTGGTTGACTACTTCATTAATCTCCCAAAAGTCATTTGTCCATGCATTGAACGTGCCCACCAAAAAATGACATAACGATGTCCTGCCAATCATGAAAACAAAAAACAGCACACAATAATCAGTAAAGCTACACAACATAAAGAACATATAAAGAAATAATTCAATTATGCCAATAAAAATAAATATACTTGTGCACTTTCAATATTAAACCAGACATTAGCATTGCACATACTAAAACCAATAACAGGCTATCAAGATTTTTTTAAAAAAAAATCAACAACTTTCAAGGACTGTAACAATCACTACCTTAATCATACAAGCACATTACCTAATTCGATCACCTAACAAACTTTCAAGGACTGTATCATGTTTTGCATATATACCTGCAGAATGCTTGGTTTCATAGTAACAGCTGAAAGCATATCCATTCGGTTCTCTAAGCTCAAAGTCACACATTTCTCCATCGATGAACAAAGTGAATTAACTGCTATTTTTCCCCAGAGACACCTTCCTTCACATTCTGAAAGCAGAACAGGAAACAACATTTAATTGCTTTATGTTCAAATAAAGATATCTTGCACATAGAAAACAATAACAGGAATTGATATCTATGCAATCAATATCACACTTTATCCCGTGTTTACCTACTTTTGAAGAAGTCCAACTTCAAAAAGTAACGTAGAAAAGAGGAATAGATCAGGATTTAAGAGGAACATGCAGTTCTCTACCAGATTATGAAAATTTGGTATTTACATTGAAAGAAGAGCTAGAGTAGCAGATTCTTTCTCAGGATAGTTTTCTTTTTCTCATTTCAACATGCCTATGCTACTAAAGTATCAACAGCGGAATCACAACACAAACTCTTTGCTTGCCTCAAAACAACGTGGAAGATCAAGCAACAAAAATAGTGAACCATGGTGTTTACTGGAGAATTGAAGCATAAGGAATTGAAACATAAGGAATTGAAGCAGATTTCAATAAACAAACATGATGTTTACTAGAGAATTGAAGCAGATTAAGTAACTGAACATATACTTAAGAAAATACATATAAAACTATAGCATACCTTAGGAAAAATATTTTCTTGCAATTTCTGGAGGTAGTTTTGCAAGAACTTTTTTGAGTGTATCTTCAACAATTTTTTCCCGTTGAAGGTCAATGTCCTTCCGCATCTCTTCCAGTTCTAACCTTTGCCTTTTATTATTAGCTTCAATTTTTTTTTTAAGTGCTCAAATTCTGCCTTATCTCTATGGTATCTTTGTTCAATCTCACCAGTACTTCTTAGAGACTCAAAGACCTCCTCAGACACCATATATGATGAAGTTGGTGCACTACTAACCTTCTTCAACATCTTGCTAGTAACTCCTCTACCATAAAGTCTACGACGTCCATCATAATCCTTGCCCATAATGGCAAGAAAAGGATCTGCATCACCACTTTCCGTAGCTGGAGGCTTGTAGTTCTTCATACCTTCCTACAATATTATCAACAATAGTTTTTTTACATAAATAATTAATGGGTTCAGTCAAAATAATCCCAATAGTGAATACATATACATCTATATAAAGAGAAAGTGGAGTAATTCAGTTACAATATTTTTCGCAATGTCATCATACGGTTCATCATAATGCCTTCCCTCTACTCGTTGGCGTGTGCGCTCAAAAAGTTGAGCTAAAGAAGGTGGGTTCTTGTCTGGATTTTCATTTTTCTGTTTTGATGACAAATGTATATACTATTTAAAAAATTGCTATCAACTAAAACCAAACAATAAGACCATAACAAAGTTTGAGAAAAGAAAATCTTTACCATTTCCTCTTGAACCCTAGCAAAACTCTTCGGACCAGTTGTGTGCCTATTCCTTTGAGACTTGCATCGTTCTCTTGCAAGGGCTGAACATTTCTACACAAAGAAGTATAACAAATTGGTAGCTTAAGTAATTAAGAGTTGAAAACAAGAAGGATAGTATTGAAAAGGAATATCAACAAGAATAGTACTGAATATACCTTCACATCCTTTTGGTTCCATACTCCCAACAGTTTAAGAAAATCCTTTTCTGGAATTGTCTTAGGCCGATTGTTCCATCTAGACTTGTTATCTTTGTACTGGAAGAAGTGCTTTTGCTTCACTCGACATTTGTACCCTCTCCATGCAGCACCGATTGTTTTCAACACCCAACTTTTACATACATCGGGTATAATGTATTTCTCCTATACACACATATATACATCATTGCATAGTTAAAGATGGGTAGATAATTAATAGGTGCCAAAAAATAAGTGGAATACATACCAACACATACTCCCACATCTTCTCTTTATCAGGTACCTTCTTCTAAGATTGATAAACCAATGGTGCATATTTATACTCATGACCTATTGTGCCCAAAAATTGAGATAACTCAATCACAACATTTTTCTGTTGTATCACTGGTCCAATAGGTTGCCCAAACTCATTGCAAATGATAACTTTACGTTCTTCCGCTCCGCGAATGTGAACATGATGCATCATGGTTGGCCCTCGTTTTTTTGCAGCATCTTGAGCTGAAATTAGATATCATGATGTAAAACTAAATCTTGCATATGAACAAGCATAACATATATATATATATATATATATATATATATATATATATATATATATATATATATACCTTTAGGTTGTGACTGGATGTTTAAAAGTGCTTGTTCATCAAGTTCTTCGGTGTCATCTTCACTAGACACACTTTGTTCATCAATGTCCACAGATTCACATCCAATGTCATTCTTATTTATGTCATTTGCACCATCTTCACCTCCAATCTGATCTTGCTCTTCATTATCATTGTTCTCCCAAGCATGCCCTTCTATAACATCCAGGTTAACATCTACTTTACCATGAAATGTAAAATAATGCATTATCAAAGCATTCTGTGTTGGGCGGCATTAATGAAAAGCTATAACATTCATAATAGCTTATGTCCAAGTCTAAACTTTTGCATATATACATTTGCAAATCACCATCGATCAACAGTTATATATTTACAATTGCCAACTGATTAACCTCTTGGTCACATCACATTCAACCATTTAAATGAAATAGGCAACCATTTAAATGAATCCATATAAGATATAATTTGTATTGAATCATATTGAACAAAATCAAATCAATTCTGACTAATTCTTCTTACTTCTTGTTCATATGAAAAGTCCAATTATTGAATTGTAATGTATCATATGATAAGAAGCATGAACCCTAAAATTCCAATAACTTTTATAACTAATCCACAGATTAGAATTCACCAATAAACAAAATAGGCACATAATTTTGGTTAATACAGAGGAATAGAATAAAGATGTTGTGAAGGCTAAGTATCGATGGAAACCAACACAGAATTTCCAAATGTTGAAGGCACATAATTTTCAAATGTTGTGAAATCAAACTGCTAAAGATCTAGTTGAATATCTAGATAGAAAGATCCTTAAATCAGTGTCAAGAGATTCAATTCTCATAAATATTGAATATTTACCTTAAAACAAATATATTAGAGAAAATATTTACCTTTATCGGGAGATTCAATTCTCATAAGTGATATCCTGGGCTTTGTTATGTCATGGAGCACTTCCATCGAATCTCCTTTTTTGGGTTGCACAATTGGTGATTTTAATTGTTTCGTCCGTGAGAGTATTTCACCAACAGTAGTTGCATCTACATTCAGTTTATTTCTTGCAGCATTGTCATGCACAACCTGATGAGAAATCTGATTGTGTCTTGCCTTCACACGCAAAGCAATTAGTGACTCCTTGTTAATTGGAGGAGGTGTTCTATGTTGCTTACGTAACTCCACATATTTTTGGACAGACATCGATGGAATGTATTCTTTTCTGGCAGTTGGTGCCTGTACAACACCATACAGATCATAGAATGTGAACACATTGAATTACCAAACAAAGCAACACAACTATTAATGTTATAAGACTAGACAAATTAGTTTTCAAGTTCTCATAAGTACATAACAAAATACTTGGTTACCTTTATTGGAGCAAAAACATCTGTGTAACTGCCTTCATCATCCTGACCACCACCATTTTTGTCCAAAAACTGTTTAGCGTCATAGTCATTGGTACCCAACGATTTCTATTTTTTTTTCTTGCATTTAGTACTGGTCGCCAAAGACATCTGTGTATCCTTCAGTCCAAGCTCTCTCATTTTTGCTTTGTTCTCTTGAACCCTTAGCATTCTAACTCTCTCATACGCAGTCATACTATTTTTCTCTAAATCATCCTTCTTTCGTTGATTTCCCATTAGTGATTGAATTGCTAGAACTGAAATCAGCAACTTTAATCATTAGTGTAAAGTATTTTATAACATTATAAAATAAGAGGAGAATACCCTAGCAAGATGATATGAAACATCATAATTTATTTAACATTCAGATCATTAACCGTGATTTGTTCAAGCATTATAACAACATAACATTCAAATCATTAACTATCATTTGTTCATTAATTATCACAACAACTGTCATTTGTTCAAGCATTACAACATCATGATTCAATCATTATCAGCTTCTTGTTCTTCATCGGCATTCATCGAATCCCATAAAGTTTCATCAATAGAATCATCATCATTGTCATCATCTCCATCTATGTCTTCCAAATTTGTATTTACACCAATAATGATTGGGCGTATATCCTCTCTTGATAACTGAATGTCTTCAACCCCAACTTGTGAAATTGGATATACATCATTATCATGAAGTTCAGACCAGTATGTGTTTCCATCATTTATACCATAATCACCCTCATATAGATCTCTAGGAACACGATTCATAACATATTGAAGGTCATCTACTAGAGGATCTGGTACATAAAACACTTGATGTACTTGAGAAGGCATGACATAAGGATCATTTAAAGAGCACAGCTTCTTCATATTAATACAAGGAAGACCATAGTCATCTTTCTCCACTTGGTACCACTCACAACGTAACAAAACTACTTTGGATTTGGACCAATAATTGAGTTCCATTATTTCAATTATTGCACCAAAGTAGTCAACATCTCCAACCACAGGATTTTTGTCCCTTGAGCTTGCAAAGCTAGAAGTTGATGCTATTACAGAAACTCCACTATTCTGAGTCTTACATTTTGTATCATGCAGTTTTGTATATAATCTATATCCATTGACATAATACCCAGTAAATCTTCTAGCTGTAGGACATGGACCTTTTGCTAACAAAAAAATGTGATCAGAGACACTATGGTTAATCACTTTTTCTCTCAGCCAATTGGTAAACTGATTGCTGTGGTTTTGTGCTCGTGCCCATCTACTTCTTCCTGGTTGTCTATTAATATGAAGTTGATGTTCACTGCATTAATCAAGAACATGGACATTACCAAATGATGTACACTTCATTATATGATTAATTATTTATTGAAAAAAATAGCAAACTTATGTAGCTAGTTTATAATGGGTGGTTAAATTATGTACCTTATATAATCGTCAAGCTCTTTGCAATCAGAATTGAATAAGGCATATCGATGAGCTTGTTCACCACACACAGGATCTAGAGTGAAGAGTTTGCCTTTTCTTCTTTTCTTTCCTCCTAAAGGGTGTCCAGCATTTTTAAAAACTACTGAGTTGGATTCATTTGAATAAACACAAGACATATCTGAATCTTGAGCACCTTTGTTTAGTCTAGTCTTCACGCATTCATCCATATACCGTGAACAAAAATTTGCACATTCTTCAATCAAATACCCTTCAGCAATAGACCCCTCTACATACCTTCGATTTTGTACATAAGACTTTAATTTACCCAGATATCTTTCAATAGAAAACATCCATCGATATTGCACTGGTCCACCAAGCCTAACTTCATTTACCAAGTGAATCGGTAAGTGCACTATAATATCGAAAAAGGCTGGTAAGAATATCTTCTCAAGCTCGCATAATATTTCAACAATTTCTATTTCCAACTGATCAAGGTCTTCAGGCTTAACAACCTTACTACACAAACATCGAAAGAAAGCACCCAATCTAATCAAAGGGATTGCAACATGTTTGGGGAGGGATTTCCTAATCGCTACTTGAAGCAGGTATTGTAGTAAAATGTGAGCATCATGACTTTTATAACCAGTCACTTTTCTTTCTCAAGTGCGTACACACCTTGCTATGTTTGATGCACACCCATAAGGCAGTTTGACTCCCTTTATGGCACGACAGAAAATATCTTTTTCAATTCGAGACATAGCATAACATGCCTTTTGCAAAACAACATGCTCACCATCAAGAGATAGCTCAGGTTGAAGTTTTTCTTTAACCCCCAATTCTATAAGGTCAAATCGAGCTTTTGCATGATCCTTTGACTTACCAGCTACATCCAACAATGTCCCTATCAAGCTGTCACATATATTTTTTTCAATGTGCATCATGTCAAGATTGTGCCGACATAAATTGAATTGCCAATATGGCAATTCAAAAAATATTGACTTCTTTTTCCAAGGACATGTGGCATCATTTTTTTTCTTCTGAGTCTTCCCAAATTCATTCTTAAAGCTAGACAAGTCTCTCAAAGCCTCAACCCCAGACAAAGGGGTTGGAGGTGGCCTATCCTCAGTATGCCCATTAAAAGAACTCTTATTACGACGCCATGGATGGTCCAAGTCTAAAAATCTGCGATGGTCCATATAGCATGTTTTCCTACTGTGATTCAAGTACAAAGAACTAGTTTCATAATTACACAAAGGGCAAGCAAACTTTCCCTTAGTTTTCCAACCCGACAACATTGAATAAGCTGGGAAGTCATTAATGGTCCATGTTAGGGCTGCATACATTTGAAAAGTTTCATTTTTTAACTTATCATATGTTTCTAGCCCATCATTCCACAACTCATTTAACTCATCAACCAAGGGTTGCAAGTAGACGTCAATATTATTCCCAGGAGATTCAGGGCCAGGAATTAGCAAAGATAAAATAAAGTACTCTGGCTTCATACACATCCAAGGTGGTAAATTATAGTTAACCAACACCACAGGCCATGTACTGTGAGCAATACTCATTGTTCGAAATGGATTAAAACCATCACTAGCCAAACCTAGCCTTACATTTCTAGGTTCTTTTGCAAAATCAGGATACAGCATATCAAACTCTTTCCAAGCTTTCCCGTCAGCCGGATGTCTTAGATTACCATCTTTAGGGCGCCCTCTATCATGCCATGTCATATACTTAGCAGATTCAGCACACATAAATAATCTTTGCAATCGGGATTTTAGAGGAAAATACCACAATACTTTAGCTGGAATGTTTGACAGTATTTTGTCAGCCTCATTATTTGGTTTCTTGCCATCTTTTTCTTGTGATTGCTTCCACTTAGAAGCATGACATGTATGACACTCATTATCATTTTCATGCTCTTTCCAAAATAACATACAATCATTGGGACATGCATAAATTTTTTGACAATCCAAACCCAAATTCCTCAATATGTTTCTAGCTTCATTAAAATTTGGTGGAAGCTTTGCATCCGGAATCATTTCCCTTAAGAGCTGTAGAAGATCATTTAATGCTGCATTACTAAGTCCATGAAGTGTCTTGTAGATAAACAACCTAATGATGAAAGAAAGTTTAGAAAAATTCTTGCACCCAGGATATAGCTCTTGTTTGCCCTCTTCAACCAATCTATAGAACTTTTTGGCTTCCTCATTTGGACCTTGCTGTACATTACTTGTTTCCTCTATGACATCTCTAAATCTATCATGTAATAATTCATCAATGTTATCACGCATTCTTGGAACATCGTTATCTAAATCTCTTGCAGTTTTCAATGATGATGGATCCTCTCCATGAAAAATCCACAAATCATAATTTTCCACAAATCCCTCACTTTTCACATGATTATACACCTCGTCTCTACGATACAAATATCGATTTTTACACCGCCTACAAGGACATTTAATTTGACCTCCCAAAGATGCTTTAGCAAATGATATGTTCAGAAAGTTGAACAACCCATTTTCAAATTCAGGCACCCATATAGAAAAATACATCCAACTTCTATCTTCACCCATCACTCTAAAATTCTGAAACTAGTAACAAAGAGACAAAAATTGATAGAACAATCTTTAATAGTATGAGCAAATGAATGGATCGACTTTGACAAATTTGGTCACCTATCAAGCATAAACCACCACTGTTAAATTGAAAGGAAGATATTATGAGAAATTTGATAAAGATATATGCATTTGTAATGTCACATTACTGCTTTCTATTGGTAACAAAATTACCCAAGTCAAAGCAAGGTTGATAAAATTATAATACCACATACATATAGGAATAGAAAAAAACCTAATTCAATTTTAGGAGCCTCAAGGAATAGGGACAACAATAGAAAACTACGGATTCATGTCATTACAAGAATAAAAAAAAATATATAATGAGTTAAAATCCTTTTTGCAAACCCTATAAGGCTTTTAAAAATGGGTTAAAATAATTTAGTGGGTTGATTCAACCAAACTCATTCTAACAAAAAAAAATCCCTTGGAAGATAACCATTTCATTCTAACAAAATATCATATGCAATAATTAAGTCCCAATGCTTTGATACAATATGATCAAATACCTCATTAGTGTTCAATCTAAAGTTGTGGTCTCATTTTGCATAACTCATTTCGTAAATATTAGAATAGAAGATCCAACCTTTAAAGAAAAACAACATAACACAAGAAAAATAATACAATAAGAGCAAGGATTGGGAGAAAAACAAGCTTGAGAGAGCTGGAAAAACATAACACCCTTGGTAGCAGTTCGACGACAACAAAATACAAGAAAAACAAAATACAAGAAAAACAAAAGCAAATAAAAGAAGAGCTAACCTGAGAAAGATAATGGTTGCGAGAGGGCCAAAAGAAGAGCTCGGCGAAGATGTTCAGTTCGCAGAGAGGGCTTCGCCGGAGATGTTCGGCGGAGATAGAGTGAGGAGGTTGCTAGTTTAGGGTTGGTAGCAGAGACAGAGTGAGGAGGTTGAGAGTCTATGGTTGGCGGCAGAGAAGTTCGGTGGAGGGAGAGGAGGAAATCGCGACACTAGGGCTTTTGTGCGAGGGGCATCGCGAATAGGGGAGATCGTGAATAGGGGAGAGTTCGCGAGTAATTATTTGCTGTGGCTAGCGGTTCGCGGTTCGTGGTTCGCGGAAAAATAATTACGGGCAGAGTGAAAAATAATCCCGCCATTCATCATTTGCAAAACCCTTCTAAAAAAAGTGTTTCGTTTTCTAATAACAAAGGCAACACTTCTAAAAAATCTGTTGTATTTTAATTATAATGCAACACTTATTTGAAAGTGTTGCATGTTTTTTTAAAATTTGATATATATGACAACAATTTACTAAAGTGTTGCACCCAAAGTGACACCTTAGGCTAATTTTGTAGTAGTGTAGTGTAATTTATTAGTCAAGATAAACTAATACCTAATTACACTACAACCACTCTAATGGTTTATCCCATTCCATCTTAGTGTGAGTAACTATTTATAATTTATAAGAAACTGATAGTATGAACTTCCGTGTGTCTCCTCACACCATGTTATCTACAATATAAATTAAATGGACAACTACACTTAGCATAAATGTAGACATTTGACTAATGTGATTCTTATTTTAAAATAAATGTTTATAAAAAACCAGACTTTTAGTATACACTCTAACATAAACTTCCTAGCAACTATTCGAGCTTCCATTGTGTGTAAAAGGCTTCTCCGCCTTCAGAAAAAAGGAGATTCTTAGTGAGCTTTGTAATCGCCTTGGATTAACAACCACCTAGGTTGTAACCAAGTCAATCCCGAGTCTCTTCCTCAGTTTTGTCATTTTTATTTTATTATTATTGTTGCACTTTAAGAAGAGTTGAAAGAATAAGGAGAGTATCTTTTTCTGTTTCAGGTAATTCACCCCTCCCCTCTTGCCGGCCCGCAGCGCCAATAGAATCAAGTACTCTAGAAGAGATATTTTTAACTTTTGAAGTCTATGATATGAGATGTGCATATCTGAAGAAGGAGCCAAAGCACAATATTGCCTTAATGGCAAAGATGGACAAACGAGATTCTAAATCTTCTCTCAAGGACGATGAAATGACATTCATGATAAGTAGATTAAAAAAATTATTTAAATCTAAAAGATTTAATAAAGTGCATGGTACAAAAAGGAAAAGAAAGGTAGAGTGCTACCACTGCAATGAAGAAGGGTACATGAAAGACAACTGCCATAAATTGAAGAGCAAGGACAAGGGCAAGGACAAAGAATAAAATAAGAAGCCAATCTAGACCAAGCATAATCTAAAGGCGACATGTGATGAAATGTAGTCAGAAATCGAAGCCCTCGTCGGACTTGCGCTAATGGCAAGTCACCAAGAAGATGAAGACGAAGCAAGCTCGTCCGAAATGAGCATCGAGAGTATTGATGAAGGGGGAGCAATATCGGAAGAAAGAAGCACTTCAGGGAAAGCTTCAGATTGCGAGATCAATAAGGTAAATCAGGTACGGTATTTTCCTCCTGACAAGTTATTTCAGTTTATAAAACTATTATCGAAAAATTACTGTAAATTAGAAAAGGAAAATAAATAGTTAAAATCAACCTTAACTATATCTTGTCCATTAGAAAACCTTGACAAGATTAAAACTATAAATGAAAAATTGAAAATAGAAATAGAGGATCTTAAAAATTTAAAAATTGAGAATGCAAATTTAAATGATCAAATGGAAAATCTAAAAAATTCTGCATGTTTAAATTTATCTGTTTCAAATTTCAGGAACTATAAAGGGTTAAATTGATAATTTAGATATTATAAGGGAAAAATTAGAAAATTATCTAGAAAATGTATTCCTAAGAAAATTTTAATTAACCCAGTAGGAAGGAACCTATATTGGGTTCCAAAAACATGCTTAAATTAATTATTTTTTACTTTTAGAAATAAAGTTAAATATTTAATTTCTTTAAAAGACTTTGTCTAAAAAGTAGTTGTTGTTCCAATATCCAAGAAGGCTAGTGCCTCGCCACAACTTGAAAGTCACTTACTGAAATAAAATGTTTAATTAACTAACTGTTAATCATTTAATCAATTTTTTCGCATTTAATCAATTTAACTTATGCTTTAAATAGTTTATCAAAATTTCTGTTAAAAAAATTCTGATCGTTAAAATTTATTTAACAAAAATTATATTTGTTAGAATTATTTTAGCAAATTTATTTATTTTTTGACTTTATCCAAACAATCCGTTAGAAAATTTTCTATGACTTAGTTTTTAAAATATATTTAAAATTCAACTTTTTATGAAAATTTTTCTGATTTTTTCCTTAGAGTTTAAGTTTAGATCTTCCAAAGTTATTTTAAAATTATCCTATTTAATGTGATCAAAGGGGGGGGGGGGGGAAATATTATGTCTAGGGGAGGGTAAATTTAATTTTTTGCACATTATTGAGTTGTAAATTTATTATCTTGTTATAATTTCTTTATGTTTATTTATCCTAACTTAACTTGAGTTGTTTACATAAAAAAGGGGGAGATTATTAGTACCCTAAGGTAGTTTTGATGTGATCAACTAAGTCAGGTTAGGTCATGTTGGTTTTAACGTCTAAGTGTGCAGGAACTTAGGAGCATAGGAAGTCGAGCGAAAGACGCAGCTAGCGAGAAGGATGATACGGGAGAGAGCCGATGGGCTCAGTGAGTCCGAGGGACGTGATGCTACGGAAGAGTATACGGGCAGACGAGAAGGAGGTGCATGATGTTTCCGAGGGACGAGAAGTCGAAGCGGAAGATTGCTCGAAGGCCAAAATGGGCTCGGGTGAGCCCTATTCTAGATGGCCGAAATAATCCAAGTAAGTGGAGCTGGAGCAGGAGCAGGAGCGAAAAGACTCGGACCCAAGCGAGTGGAGCCGAAGTAAGAACTCGGACCAAACAGTTAACATAATATTAACTTAGGTCCAAGCGCCCGAACCAAGAATTTTATGCAAATCACGTTTGATGTGATTTGTTACGACGGGGATAAAGTTTTATCCCCCTGGAGGCACTTGGAACCCTTTCAGGCGCCCCGACTAGGACTATAAATACATTCATGGTTCAAATGGTTCAGATAGAATACTTGTAAATAATTTCTTTTGTCTAGTTTTGCATTTTTAGTGTTTTAACTGTTGTAAGAGGCTTCTTCGACTAAAGGAGACTTTGATAGTGAGCTTCAACTTCCTTGGATTAACAACCTCCCCAATTATAACCAAGTAAACTTCGTTGTGCCTCTTCTTTCTAGTTTCTTATTTAATAAATACAAGTGTTAGTTTAATTAAGCTATAACGTTTGAGGAAGGTTCGTGTTATTTTTGCAAGGCTATTTTTCCCCTTTAGCCGCCCGCCAAGGGGCCTACAGTTAGTTGGTAATTATTGCTGGATAAAGAAATCAAAGAATGTAAAGATTTAGTAAATATGATTTCCTTTTATAGAGAATGCAAGATTACTCCAAAAAAAATTGAACAAGATGGTGATTTATGAAAGGGAGGGGGAAAAGTGATAATTATTATTATTTTTTAAAAATATATTTAACTTTTAAATGTATTGAGAGGTTGTTTAATATAGAATGAATGTATATTGATTAAATCATCGTTATTTTTTTCCTCTTGTTTATAAAAATGTGTCTAAAAGAATGTTTATTATATTTGTATAGGTAAGAGTCAAATTTCGAAGTATCATTATATTGAAATTTCAAGATATAAATCAAATTTATATTCCTTTAATTTTAAATATTTTTATTTTGATAAATTAGTAGAGACTTATATTTATATTTATTATTGTTATTATTTGAATATAAATATGTTTACTAAAAAATTTATTGTTGCTCATCTTAAGTTTTGTCCAAATGAGAAGGAGAAATATTTAGTTATAAGATTTGAGATATTTGAGAAGTTAGATATTAATTGATGTTGTGGATGTAAAGATTATAAATATTTAGGAAACATAAATCGATTACGCAATTATATTATATTATATTATATTATATTATATTATATTGCACACCATTGTTATTTTTTAATTTCCCTTATTACTCATAACAACTCCATAATATCGAGGATGACTCTCCATTTGATGTAATTTTATATACTAATATGAATTTTATTTGATACCTATAATCGAATTAATATAAATTAATTTTATTCTCTTTTCATATATAGGTTACCCCAATATACATAATTTCTTGAAACATATTTAAAAATCATTCTTACTCATTTAAAATTATAAAAAAATAGAAACAAAATGTATTTAAATATAAAACTAGAAATAAGAAGTATGATATTTTATCATTTGCAAAATTATAACATTCTTAAAAGAGGGTTTACCATTCAAATAGTCAGTTTAATTTTCTTTTAGTAAATCAATTGCGTTTCATTGGATTTATCAAATTATAATAAAATTTATATTTAACTTCAATTTGGTAAACTGTATATTTAATTTAAAATAATAATTTATTTAATTTTCATAATACCTTTTTTTTATTGGTTCTATTTCTTTAATCAACCTATTATCCATACGATTTGAATTTTATTTCAGTTGATGAATAACATAGAGACTTTAAAAAATACATTTTGGAACCGACAAAAGGTTTGTGTATAAAAGGGTGGTCGAAGCTCTGTACGCTGAGTCCGGACTGGTTCTGCTTGATCTCTTTCCGCTTCCCGGCGATGTGAAGGAAACTTTGTCCTTCTTGCCGGTCATCCTTCACCGCAAAGAGAAGTAAGTTACTGGACTCCTCGCGCTTCCTCGCCATTGCCTCCTCTTCGTCATCCTCTTTTTTCTTTGTTTATTAGTTCTTTTTCCCTTGATATCGGCAAGATGTTTAATCCCTAGGCCGATTCGTGTCAATCACAGTGTAAGGTTTGAATCTCTTATGGTTGTTTTTTACATCGGATTGATTTCCTTTCGCGTGAACTTTGAAAGGCCTGGGGAAACCAGGGACAACCTTTATTCGATCATAGCAACCATCTTTGCGAAATTCCTAGTTAGATTGGCGCACTGTCCATGCGACTTTCTTTTGTTAAGCTCCAACTTTATTGGATTGCTAGTGTGTGTCAAGCCTCATTCGATATTGGGTTGTTTCAGGTAATTCACGAAGTGATTTTTAAAATTCTTCCCGTTGTTTTTTCTTCGTTGAATCATTCTGATTCTGACGTAGGGTAACCGATAATGGGCGATAGATAACTTGTATATTCTGAGTTACATGTATCTATGTACTTTTTTTTTTTTTTTTAAAAAGTATTGGATAATAATTCTTGTATGATGTCAGACTCCGTGGAATTCTCACAAGTTTCAGCAATAAATATAACATGGGGTCGTTCAGAGACTCTTACTCATTGGTTCCTGTTTCAGAATTGCCAGCCCCCTTCCGAGCCATATTTAGTTTCAGGTTAATTCTAAAAGTATTAGTTTCGAACAATTCTTGATTTCTTTTGTAAACTATGAAATGGGATTAAATTTTAGACTCTAAGACAGCACAAGCCTTTATCATTATCTCTCCTGTTGTATTTTTTTTTTAATTTCTTTTGAATTTTTTTTCACTCCTAGCATGGTATATATCTTTTCTTTTTCTTGACAATAAGTTCATTTTTTTATGGTCATGCAAATCACTTCATTATTTATCTGCTGATTTTAAAATAAATGTTGTTATTAGTGTCAGTCATCAAAGTCACATACAATTGAATTATTGTCATGGACTTACTTGTGGATGCTACATGAATAATATCCGAAGAAACTACTCATACAGTGAAGCAGGATAACAAGTTCATACTTCTTTCTTTGTTTGCTTTTTTTATTAGATCTAATATGTTTGTAAAGTACAGGTACTTCAATTCTTTACAAAGTGAATGCTTTTTTGGCTGCTTCTTTTCGGATATGAACATGGTAATCTCAGCACCAACTGGAAGTGGAAAAACAGTGCTGTTCCAGCTCTGTATTCTCCGACTTATGTCAAAATTTCTTTCAGAAGGAAGATTTTCTCCTATAAAAGGAACACTTAAGACAGTAAGTTTCTGTTAATTTTTGTCTAATATTCTTATGCATTATCCTACAAAAGATGGATGAATGTTTGTTAATCTAAACTTCAATACTGCCAACTCGGGTTGTTAGTGTTTGCCTAACCTCTTAACATTGTTGTTACTCATGAACTAATTAAGATTTGTTTTTTCTTTTAATTAATATTAGATTTGCAGTTACAAGTGCTTCATAGATTTGGAGAGATTTACTTAAAACTTACTGATTTATCAAGTGATTCTGGGGAGAATGTGAAGATGTAATGTTCCAACAATATGCAACATTGTTACATGCATAGTCACTAGATATTTTTTGCTTAGGCTGCCTAGTGCAGAGCCATATAGAGTTGGATATGATGATCAATAACTCATTAGAGGTTATAGGTAGGCTGATCCAGCCATACAGGAAGAATTTTAAATGGTGAGAATCACTAATGTAAAAAATTCTCACAACTTTTTTCATGAACTTATACACCCTTTTATAATTACAATGGAGATTAATAAATAAGGAAAGAATAAATAATTAAAAAAAGAAAACTATTCTACCAAAAAATAAATTATTCTCAATCAAATCAATCCAATTGATTATATCCTATTTTCACCCATGATTTGATTTGCTCTTCACAAGGAAAGATAAAATATCTGATTATTTCCTACCATCCCCCTCAAGCTTGGCTATAAATATTGATGAGACCAAGCTTGCCTTTAAGAAACTTATGAGCTTGTTTAGATAATCCTTTTGTAAGAAGATCAACTAGTTAGTGAGATGCTGGAATATACTCAATATTTATAATGCCTTAATCCACCTTTTCTCTAATGAAATGACGATCAACCTCTACATGTTTCATCCGGTTGTGCTGAACCGGGTTGTGAGATATATTGATAGATGACTTATCACAATGGAGTAGCATAGTATCTTCAAACTGAATTTTCAGGTCTTCCATCACTCTTTTGATCCAGATGAGTTCACAAATTTCATGAGCATAGCTCTGTATTCCGCTTCAGCACTACTTGCGACCACATATTGTTTTTTGCTACGTCACGTCACTAAATTTCCCCATACTATCGTGCAACACCTAAGTTTATTTTCTATCATCAATTGATCCTACCCAATCCACATCAGTGTATGCATACACTCTTCTATCCTTAGTTTTTGCAAAGAACGAGCCGTTCCTAGAAGTTTGTTTTAGGTATCCCAAGATTTTGTATACAACATTCAGATGATGTTGACATGGTGAGTGCATATATTGACTTACTAGGCTAACTATAAAGATAATATCTGGGCATGTATGTGAGAGATGGATGAGTTTTCCAACAAGACACCGATTACTGTCTTTGTCAATCGAGTTTCCTTTACACATTTTTCTTTTATTCCCAGTTTAATTGGCGTGTTGTTGGATCGAGAAGCGCTAGAGGGGGAGTATGAATAACGCTCGTGGCTTTCACTTGTTTCGGATTCGGAAATCGTTCGAGAGTTTAAGCAGCGGAAATAATAAAAAGGAAAACAATCACAAGCACACGACCCAAGAATTTACTTGGTTCGGAGCCTAGGGCGTCTCCTACTCTAAGGCCCACGCTCGTTGAGCGTTTACTTTGGGCAACAACTATAATCGTGAAAAGTTTTACATAAATGCAATACAAGTAAAACAATAACAATCTTATACCGACAACAAAAGAATAGTAGAATCGCAGCTTCTGGTTGTCGGGGCGTAGCTACAGCACTTCAGGGTCGTCTCTTGAGCAACCAACAGTCGAAAGAAAGCTTTTGGATTGATGATGCACATTGCTGCTCGAACACCCCTTTTATGCACTGTTGGAGGCATCTCAAGCCTCATCCAAGGCGCCTCAAAGCTTACCGAGTCAGCCGCGTGGATCAGCGCAGAAACCTTCTTTGCTTATCCTGCTTGAGGCGCCTCTATGGCCAGTCTAAGGTGCCTCCAAGCCCTGCTCTAAGGCGCCTCCAGCTTCATCCGAGGCGCCTCCAGCTCCTCTTCGCAGCCAACTTCTATTTTGCACTCGAGGCGCCTCCAAGCTCCATGGAGGCGCCTCGGACACTGTTCATCCGAGGCTTAGCTTGTTCCTTTTGTACTTGCAAGACATGTTAGTCTCTAAACAACAACATACCCTGCAAAACAAAATTAGAACAGACATAAACATGATAAATAAAGTGATCGACAGTCATCAGACTGTCCAGGCCTTACTTCGGATTTCCGACCGGAAACCCTAAGTCGACCTGACGCCTACTGTTCCCTCTGCGAGGAACGCGCCCTCACCTACTCCCCTCAGGAGAGATTATCTAATGGCAGTCCGGTCCTCCAGACCGACTGGACTTTCTGCCTAGGGTTACCACCTCCTAGGGTTTTTCTCCACCTAGTGTTACCACCCTTAGGACCTAAGGTTACCCCCCTTAGGATTTTCCTTCACCTAGGGTTACCACCCTCTAGGACCTAAGATTGCCGCCCCTTAGGGTTTTCCTCCACCTAGGGTTACCACCCCCTAGGATCTAAGGTTGCCGCCCCTTAGGATTTTTCTCTACCTATGGTTACCACCCCCTAAGACCTAAGGTTACCACCCCCTAAGACCTAAGGTTACCACCCCTTAGGGTTTTCACCTTGCCTAACCGCAGCTAGGACTTTTGCCTAAGAACACTTAGGATTTTCCTGCAATCTCCATCAGACATGTTAGATCACGTATAAGCTTAACTTTGATTCCTTTGCCATTATTAAAACTTGGGTTCGATCGTCGGATGCTTCCTGCACCAACAATCTCCTCCTTTTTGATTATGACATTTGAAATTCAAAGTTAAGTAAAATAGATGCATAAACGATCTTCAAAGTTTAAGTAAGAAACATAAACAAGCTTAAGTAAATAAGCATAACTTAAGCTAAAACATACTTAAACTTTTAACGATGTAAGGCTCCCCCTTAATAAGAGAGAATTGAAAATTGTGAATTATTTTCCTTACTAATTTTTGAAATTTTCCCTACTCTCCCCCTTTGCCATATATTAAAATAAACAAGGGAGTTACAATGAACAGTGATCAAATGACCTTAGCTTGTTTTTAACTTTTCAAAAATGTTTAGAAAGTATAAAGGCTTTAACACTTAGCTTCTGGGAGTTAATATTATTGTAAAACTTTTAGCTAAGTGAAACTTTTAAATTAATAGTCTTGATTAAGTTTGGAAAATGACTTTAGCCAAGAGTAACTCAGCAAATTCGAAGAAATATTGAAAAGGCTTAAAAGGCTAGTTTGTAAAATGCTTAATTTGAAAGGCTTTGTTAAAACATATTTCCTTAAATTCTTAAAGCCTTAAAAGACATTGTCTTTATTTCGAAAAGCTTTTTGAGCAATCATAAGTTAAAAAACTTTTTGAAAAATACTTAGCTTAAGTTTGAAAGAATCTAGAATATTTAGCTAAATTTTGAAAGAGGTTAAAAGATTACTTAGTGTAGAAGGCTTTTTGTAAAAAGAATTGAGGTTTAAGAATACTTAGCAAGGAAAACACTTTAAAACATTTGGTTAAATTTGGAAACCTTGTAATCAATTTTTAAAAGAGCTAAAAAAGATACTTAGCTAAATTGAACAAGCCTTTTAAGATTTAGGTTAATTTGAAAAAATATTTGGTAAAGTAATTTGAAAAAATAAGCTTGTAAGTTGCAACTAAGGCCATTTGCACTTTTAGAAAAATTTCTTAAGTCCTAAAGTCCAAGCATGAGTAACTTAAATACTTAATTTTCGTGGCCACATGTCTAACCAGTTAGCTACTAGCTGATTACCTAGAAGGCAACAGCTTTCACTTTGTTAGTCAAGTTAAATCAAGTGATCCAGTTAGATTTGACTAGGTCTGGATAACTTAACTTGATTAATGTAATGTTGGTTTTTAACGCCCAGACTTACTGCGATGCACAGAAATAAATATTCTGAAGTCTAGGCTGTACCCTATCCATCTCACACCGTTCTAAGTTTTGTCAAACACAAGCAAGTTAAGCCTAGGGTGTTTGTGAGATGCTCTGGCTGCAACTAGAGGAACATGATTTCTAGGGTTAGTGCCTAGGCTAAGTCCAAATTTTGAAAGTCTAATAAAATTGGGATTTTGAAGACATTATTTTTCTTAAAATTTTGAAAACCAATTTGAGAGTAAAGAAAATCAAATAAGTGCTAACATAGACGAAAGTACAACTAATCAAACATCTAAGCAACCAAAGTACTAAGGAGATGTCCGGATCCAATATACAATGCATGGGTGTCTAGGATCAAATACAATACATAGAAGGATAGGGTCAGGCAGAAGGATCGTCAGCTGGTGGTGGGGGCTCCTCGGGTGCAGGCTGTCCCTGACGAAGAGAGGAAAAGCCGAGGCTATCTCTGCGCGAAGTAAGCGAAATTCGTCCCAGATATGCTGTCGTGTCTGTGCGGAGTGAATCTTGAGACGTGTAAGTCGGCCCTCGACTGATAAGGAGGTGGAAGGCCGTGTCGAGGTCGAGGGCCCTGCCGAACTGGATGACTGTCCATGAAAATCCTCGGCTGTGAACTCTAACCAGTCCTCTCCCTCGGCTGGAGCAAAGAAGGCAAAAAAACTCGTCGTCTGCCTTGGGCCCTCTCGGAGCAACGATTGGCTGTGGTCTACCCTTCCAAGCTAGGATCCCCTCAGCGGTGATGTCTATGTGGGCTAACTTGAGATTACGCTGCCCGAACTCATCATAATGTCCTAGAGGGACAACTGTCCCCTGAGTGGTATCAATCCCAAGGGTCGAGAAAATAGATGTCAAAATATGACAGTAGGGCATGTGGATCTCAAGAGACGTGACTAGACTGGATGCATGAACAATGTTATGGAACATATGTAATGCTATATCGATGTCTAAGCGATGACATAATGCATACAGGAAAAAAGAATGTGAAGGTCGCATCTTCGGGACATCCCGGGATATGATCGGTAAAATACATGCTGTCAGAGCTCTGTACATAACATAGTCCTGAATCCTAAGGGAGAGTGACTTGAACTCAGTCAGGATCTCTGGTCTCTCCTCTCCAAAGAAATACATGTAGATGGTGTCTAATGTGATGTGGGAATAGGGATCACCAAATGGCAAATCCCTAGCCGGGTAACACAAAAAGGAACATGCAGATGATCTAAGCTCTAGACTAGTGCGAAGCAAAGCTGGGGTAAACTGGATATCCTGTCCACCAACTCTGGTGGAGTAGGTCAGATTGTCAACCTTCTCGAGGTTGTTAAAGAACTGAGCACATAGGTCCTGATTTACTGCATGACTGCAATAAACCAGTTTACTAAGTTGATAGTGCTCTATCATCTGGACCGTGGGCTGACAAAACTGAGCAAAAAATGCCCTATTCAAGTACCTAGGTTTAATAGTGGTAAACTTATGTCTAGTGAATTCAACCCTATGCCGCTCCGAGGGGAATCTAGGATCAGTGGAAGGTATGTTAATGGGAGCAAGATCAATAATTCGGTGCTTCCTATTTTTGATTCAATCAACATATATATATTAAGAAAATGCATAAAAATAACATGTAAGAGTATTAGGATGGTTTTAAGGTATACCTAGGAGGCATTGTAGGGAGTTGGAGGAGTTGAAGGGTGGAAATCCGAGTTTAAAGCGCCTTGGATCGTTGAGAAATCGCCATGAACACGAGTTGCAGCCGACTTTCTGTTCACTGCTTATTTCGGTATTGAGGGCGCCTTCAAGCCCTTTTAAGGCGCCCTAGACGACATGTTGAAGGCGCCTCTGACTCGGTCGGAGGCGCCTCAGAGGTTTTCGGTGGGAATTTTTCCCGCCGCATGTGAGGGCGCCTCCAAGTGATTTGAGGCACCTTCGAGAGGCGCCCTGTGCTATTTTGCCTTAACGTTAATTAATTACTTTAGTTTAATTATTAATTTAAGTTAATTTAATTATTAATTAGATTTAATTTAATTATTAATTTGATTTAGTTTTTAATTATTAATTTGATTTAACTTTAAATTTAATTTAATTTTTAATTATTAATTTGATTTAATTAATTTGATTTAATTATTAATTTAATTTAATTTTTAATTTAATTTTTAATTATTAATTTAATTTAATTTTAAATTATTAATTTGATTTGATTTTTAATTATTAATTTAATTTAATTTATTATTTTTTTAAATTCTTAGTCATCTCACCCGATCTAAATTTTAAATCAGGGAATCTTATAATTTTGTGAGATGAATTAGGTTCAATTATAGGGTTTGGTTTAACTTTGTGTTAGATTCAGGTTTAGCTTTGGGCTCAACAAATAAGCATTCTTTGGATAAACTTCTGGGTATGGTGAGTCACTTGGACATCATTAGAGTAACCATGCATTCGAGATTTTCCAAATAGTCCTATCCACTGAACTTAATACAAAACCTTGGTCTAACTAGTTAGGATCCATAAAGGGTAGCTTCGGTTAGTTCCACTTAGCCAAATGCACCAGGTCGATACCATATCTTCCTAGACATGCATAGACTAAACTTTCCTAACGTACTATCAAGTCAAGATTCTTGGAACCCAGTGTAAATCGTTCTAATGCGGTCTTCAAATCTTTGACTTGAGTTTTCAGGCTGGAATTATCTTCCTCAAGCTTTTGGACTTGAGTTGAGATTCCAGTCTGAACAGATTCAGTCAAAGATTCGGTATTAGTCGCTTTTTTAAGAGATGCTACCTCTTTTAGAAGCGACTTGATCCGAACATTAGACTTAGCTAATTTACGCATTAAATAATTAATTAAACTGTAAAGACGATTCGTACTTATAGAGGGGTTTGACCCTTCGGAAACGGATACGGATCCGTGGCTTCTCTCGGACTCGGCTTCCGATTCGTTCTCGCTTCCGGATTCGTTGGTGTAGTCCCGGGCCGTCAACGCGAGGAAGCTTATCTGCTCGAGTTCTTCGTCGTCAAACTCCTCGAAAGAAGACTCGTCCCAAGTCGCCTTCAAGGCCTTCTTCCTTCTTGGCTTTTTCGGATCCTTCTGGTTCGGGCAGTTAGCCTTGATGTGCCCCTTCTGATTGCACCCGTAACACGTCACCTCGAATTTCACTTTTGAGCTTGGTTGGGCTTCTTTGGACTGGATGACCTTTCTGACATCCTTTTTGTTGAAGCCCTTCTTTTTGTAGAGTTTCTTCACCAGGTTGACTATTTTGGTTGTGATCTCGTCGTCATCATTGTCCGAATCTGGTTCTTCTTCTGACTCTGCATTTTATTTTCGATTCGCGCGCTCTTCCTGTATCTGCAACCAAAGCCAATTCTTTCTCGGCCGGACGTGCATTAACCTGCTCATACAACTCAAATTCGGAGAATAGCTCATCTAATTTAATACAGGAAAGGTCCTTAGAAACCTTGTAAGCATCTACCATGGATGCCCACAAGGTGTTCCTCGAAAAAGCGTTTAAGGAATACCTGATGATGTCTCGGTTATCTACCTTCTGTCCGATCGCATGAAGTCCGTTGAGTAAGTCTTGTATTCGGGCGTGGAGCTGGCTAGACGTCTCACCTTCCTGCATTTTTAAGTTATACAATTTATTGAATAACAAATCGCGTTTACTTACTTTGGTATCGGAGATCCCTTCGTGAAGCTCGATCAGCTTCTCCCATAGCTCCTTGGCGTTGGAAAAAGGGCCGACGCGGTTGAGCTCCTCTTTTGTTAGTCCACACTGGAGGGTGCAAGTTGCTCTGGCATTTGCTTCCACCTTCTTGATTAATGCTGGATCCCAGTCTTCGCAGGGTATTGGTTTGCCATCTCCGTCAGTCGGTAGTTCGAACCCAGCCTTGACGATCATCCACATCTCGAACTGGTTCTTCAGAAAAATTTCCATTCTGCCCTTCCAGTAACTGAAGTATTCTCCGGTGAAGAGCGGGGGACGGAAAGTGCTGTAGCCATCTTGTTGGGCCATTTAGAGGATATGCACAATAAAAAGAGACAGAGATGTTCTAGGACTTGATCCTGGATTAGTAGTGCAGTATGAAAATAAGAATAAATTGCGTTCTCGAGTGGTGTTGCACCAACTTCGAGAAAAGAATATGATTACGAGAAGAACTAGATCAGAATATAGCAATTATGTTAATTCCAATCGACTCCAAAAATTGAAAAACACCACGAAAAGAATGCTTGATTGGTGGTTGTACCAAATCAAAACTACCCTGCTCTGATACCAATTGTTGGATCGAGAAGCGCTAGAGGGGGGGGGGTGAATAGCGCTCGTGGCTTTCATTTGTTTCGGATTCGGAAATCGTTCAAGAGTTTAAGCAACGGAAATAATAAAAAGGAAAACAATCACAAACACTCGACCCAAGAATTTACTTGGTTCGGAGCCTAGGGCGACTCCTACTCCAAGGCCCACGCTCGTTGAGCGTTTCCTTTGGGCAACAACTATAATCGTAAAAAGTTTTACATAAATGCAATACAAGTAAAACAATAACAATCTTATACCGACAACAAAAGAATAGTAGAATCGCAGCTTCTGGTTATCGGGGCGTAGCTACAGCACTTCAGGGCCGTCTCTTGAGCAACCAACAGTCGAAAGAAAGCTTTTGGATTGATGATGTACACTTCTGCTCAAACACCCCCTTTTATGCACTGCTGGAGGTGCCTCAAGCCTCATCCAAGGCGCCTCAAAGCCTACCGAGTCAGCCGCGTGGATCAACGCAGAAACCTTCTTTGCTTATCCTGCTTGAGGCGCCTCCATAGCCAGTCCAAGGTGCCTCCAAGCCCTGCTCCAAGGCGCCTCCAGCTTCATCCGAGGTGCCTCCAGCTCCTCTTCGCAGCCAACTTCTATTTTGTACCCGAGGCGCCTCCAAGCTCCATGGAGGCGCCTCGGACACTGTTCATCCGAGGCTTAGCTCGTTCCTTTTGTACCTGCAAGATATGTTAGTTCCTAAATAACAACATACCCTACAAGACAAAGTTAGAACATACATGAACATGATAAATAAAGTGATCGACAGTCATCAGACTGTCCGGGTCTGACTTCGGATTTCCGACCGGAAACCCTAGGTCGACTCGACACCTAATGTTCCCTCTGCGGGGAACGCGTCCTCACCTACTCCCCTCAGGAGAGATTACCTGATGCCAGTTCAGTTCTTCAGACCGACTGGACTTTCTGCCGGTTACCACCCCCTAGGACCTAGGGTTACCGCCCCCTAGGGTTTTTCTCCACCTAAGGTTACCACCCCCTGGGTTACCACCCCCTAGGACTTAAGGTTGCCGTCCCTTAGGGTTTTCCTCCACCTATGGTTACCACCCCTTAGGGTTTTCACCTTGCCTAACCGCAGCTAAGACTTTTGCCTAAGAAAACTTAGGACTTTCTTACAATCTCCATCAGACATGTTAGATCACGTATAAGCTTAACTTTGATTCCTTTGCCATTATTAAAACTTGGATTCGATCGTCGGATGCTTCTTGCACTAACACGTGTTACTCGGCTTACATCCCAAAATGTCAGTTTCCTACAATAGATCTATACTGTATTTCCTTTGAAAGACTGAAATACCCTTTTTATTTCGAGCAATCTCCATTCCTAGAAAATATCTTAGTGTTCAAAGATCTTTGACTTCAAATTCTTGTGCCATCATTTTCTTGATTCCTTCCAATTCTTTATTGTCATTTCCCGTGAAGATGATATCATTAACATACACTATAAGAATGGTGATCTTCCCTTTATTAGAGTGTTTCATAAATAGTGTATATGTACTTGCACTTGAATATATCGAAAGTTCTTGATCACCTTGGAGAATCGATCGAACCAAGCACAAGGTGACTATTTTAACCCATAGATAGATTTGTTGAGCTTGCATACAGTTTTACCACCCAAATTTTCTTCAAATCTTGGAGGTTGATTCATATAAACCTCCTCTTCAAGCTCTCCATTGAGAAAGATATTTTTTATATCAAGTTGAAGGGGAGCCTTGGAGCAACGGTAAAGTTGTTGTTTTGTGACCAAAAGGTCACAGATTCGAATCCTGAAAACAACCTCTTGCAAAAAGCAAGGTAAAGGTTGTGTATACTGGATCCTTCCCCGGGACCCCGCATGGCGGGAGTTTTGTGCACCGGACTGTCCTTTTTATCTAATGGCCAATCTAGATTACCTGCCAATGATATAGTAATTCTGATAGTATTGAGTTTGGCAACTAGAGCAAAAGTCTCGGTGAAATCAGTCCCATAGGTTTGAGTAAAGCCTCTAGCCACCATATGAGCCTTGTGCCTTTCAATTGAACCATCAACCTTGTAATTAATTGTGAAAACCCATTTGCAATCAACAACACATTTCCCTTATGGTAATTTATTTTGTTTGGGAGCATGTATTTCTTCAAGAACAATAGTCTTCCACTAAAAAATTATTAGTGCATTCATGACAAACTTGAGAATCAATTCAGTAGACAATTTTGAAGTGAAAGAACTAAATGTAACAGATAAATTTGAATAGGAGATAAAGTTCGAAATGTGATATTTGGCACGGGATCAGACACCCTTTATGAATGTAATTGGTATATCAAGATTGAGAAATGTACCTGACTCGTTATAGGATTCTACTATTGGATCATCTTCTTGGATGTGGCTAGAATTCACAATTTCTTCATTAGCTTGACAAGTTTTTCTCATTGAATAAACGATGATCCTATTTTTGACTCGATATTCCTCTTGTTTCAACAATTTTAGGGCTTACTTGGATAGGATCATACATGGATGCAAGTGTGCTGTCCAAATCAATACTAAGCACGGGAAGGATATCTTTATCATCCATTGAGGACATTCCACAACCATTATAGTTGTCACCATGACCGTGTGGTGTAACACAACAAGGCCATGTTGGGCTCTTTTTAAAACTTCATTATCCTTTCCCCCTTTAAGCGAAGTGGGAGAGAAATAAGGGTACCTTCAAAAAAAAAAAAAAAAGGTGACATCACAAGTAACATATGAAACATCCTAGAACTTTATATATATATATATCCTACGAATCACGAAGTAGTAACATTAAAGAGACTCGATTAAACAAAAAAAAGAAAACTAATCTAAATAATAATGCATTACGAACTGGTTCAACTTGAAACCAAAACCGCTTGAGTTTGAAGTTCATAATAGTAAATAAAATCTTCAAGGAAACTGGTAAAAAGAAGTCAACGGACTATCAACACATAACTCGACTCTGACTAGAGAACCCAACATCCTACTGCATGTAGTAACAGAGACTCGTAAAAGAAGCCCTCGAGTGTGTACTGCCAGGTACAAGAACGCTCATCCATCAAGTGCTTCCGTCTTCTCATTACTTGCACCATATAAATCTAATGAGTCTAAAGACACATCAAGTTCAACCTTTTATATAATTAGCATCTATTATATTCACGAGAAATATTTTGATAATTACCATGTTAAATAGTAATGGAGAATAACTTCTGATATTAGTTTCATGAACCTCCAAATTTTCATAAATTAACATTCAATATTTAACGGTTTAACCTTCATTATCTTTTATTTTATTTGTAAGACTTGTAAATTACAATAATTCAGATCATCAAACATATTTACTTTAAACCTTAACCTCTGATTGTTTGGCCAAACGTTTACCCTAGTACTAAATTGGTAAGCTTCACCGGATCTTTCTTAAATCATATTCCTAAATCCCTCTGTCTCAGTAAGGTTCATCGGACCCTTCTTAAGCCGGATTTCCAAACTTCTTTTGTTTTGGTAAGGTTCATCGGACCGTTCTTAAGCCGGATTCCTAAACCTCTTTTATTTTAGTAAGGTTTATCGGACCTTTAAGCCGAATTTCCCCTGCCCATCACATTGTCACATTACATATCTATAAAATTTAAGATATCAAATGGTTTATAGTAATAGGAAGTAAATTCAAAATTTGAGTTTCAATATTAACTAGAATCATATTATTTTACTAGCGTTGGCGTCAGTGGCAAATTGATAGTACAATTTTGATATTGTATTATTTGGACATAAGCTAAAAAAAAAAAAACAAAGCATAATCCTAATTTTCCATGAAACAAACAAAGTGTGATCTTAATTTTCAACATATACAGGTAAGGTATTGTTCAACATGGAAATAAAAGAGAATCATTCAAAAATAATAAAACAAAACAAAAGACATTGATATATTGTAGAAACTAAGATGCTAATTTTTGTAAGTTAATTGTGATAAAGCACTGACAAGAATAATAATAGATAGGTAATTGCTAGAAAGATTAATCGTAAGATTGCACAATATATGTGAGATACGTAATGTATAAATTTGTGTGATTTTTTTTCTATAAGCTTAAGAAATAAACTAGAAGTAGCTATTTTCTAAAATTATAAGTGCGCGAAAATGCGCTTGAAAATGGAGTTTATACAGTAAAAAAGACAAACAAGTTCTATAGACCGTAGAAATAGATAGAATGCATGATAACTCTAGCACAAAGAATTAAAAGAATAGTAGTAGTACTGGAAATACGATTTTATAAGAATAAGCACTATGGCATACATAATGCAATTTAACATAAAGATATGCTGATAGTTTTAAATTGTCATGTGCGGTAAAGGTAATGATAAACAAGATTAGCAGCTTAAACGGTAAGTAGTTTTGAAGTATTATTGAAAAGAGAATAGTCGTACGAATATTTATGTAAATGTAGCTGAGGTAGAAAAAATAATGTCCAGTATTCTAGATTATAATATGACAGCAAGCTTAGATAATGTATGAAAGAGCCGGTGTAACTTAAACCCTTTAGTATTTAAACCGTAACATAAATCTTAATTGGCATAAGTAAACTGTTTTTTTTTAAACGCTATAATTTCTCCCACCCCAAATGAATTTCGTCCTCGATTTTTTTTTTTAAAACTTATCGAACAACTTTGGGTAATGGTTCCTTATGTTCGACTCGATCTCCCAAGTAGCCTCTTCGTCGGAGTTATTCAACCATTTTACTTTGACCATCTTGATCGTCCTCCTCCACAACTTCCTCTCTTGCCGGTCTAAAATTTGCACCGGCTTCTCCTCGTAGGCTAGATCAGAGATTTGGTGTAAGTTGCAACGACAAATAGTTCAAGACGTGCGAAGGATTTGGCATGTACTTCTTCAACATCGATACGTGGAACACATTGTGCACCCTGCAAGGTTTGGCGGTAAGGCCACCTTGTATGCTAATGTTCCCACCCTGTCTATCTTCTCAAAAGGTCTAATGAATCTGGGATTGAGCTTACCCTTCATCCTAAACCGCATAACGCCCTTCATGGGTGCTATCTTTACGAAGACATGGTCGCCAACTGCGAATTCGAGATCCCTTCTCTTTGTCAGCATAACTCTTCTGTCAGTCTTCATCTTGTCTCGGATTTTGACTATTAAATTTGCTGTATGCTGAATAATTTTGGGTTTAATCTTAGTTCTTTCTCTGACTTTATCCCAATGAATAGGTGATCTGCATTTCCTTCCATAGAGTGCCTCATAAGGAGCTATCCTATAGTCGACTGATAACTGTTATTATAGGTAAACTCCACCAAACGTGGCTTCTGTTCCCAACTCCCCGAGAAGTCAATCACACAAGCTTGCAGTAAGTCCTCTAAAATCTATATCACTCGTTCTGACTATCCATTTGTCGGAGAATGAAAAGCTGTACTAAATGATAACTTGGTTTCCATAGCAGCATGTAGACTCTTCCAGAAGGATGAATGAAACCTCGGATCTCTGTCAGACACTATAGAAATCGGGATTCTGTGCCATCTGACTATCCCTCGAATGTACAAATATGTGTATTGCGTCATAATGAAAAGTCGACTTTACTGGCAAAAAGTGCTCTAATTTGGTGAGACGATCAACAATTACCCAAATGACATTGGAGCCCCTTATTGTCCTCAATAAACCCACAACAAAGTCCATTGTAATATTCTCCCACTTCCTCTTGGGAATAGGGAGCGGTCTAAGCATCTCTGCGGGTCTCTAGTGTTCCGCCTTCACCTGTTTATAAGTCAGACATTTGGATACAAAATATGCGGCATCGTGTTTCATACCTGGCCGCTAATATAATAGTTGCAAGTCCTTATACATCTTTGTACTCCCTGGGTGTATAGAATAAGTAGAGTTATGTGCCTCGGTCAACACTTCAACTCTCAGAGAATCAACATTAGGAATCCAAAGTCGGCCCATAAATATCAGGAAGACGATTGATAAGATACGTAGCTGTGAGGATTGCAATATTGCATCTCCCTATAAATATTTTGGAACATGCATGGTGAACATAAGGGCACAGGCAACCTCCAACAAATGACGATTTTTCATGTTCAGAAACTGCATTTTCTTGTAGAGTATCGACACATGAGCTGTGATGAATAATTCCATTTTCCACTAAATATTCACCTAAAATGCCATTGAAATATTCTTTGCTATTATCGGTTCTAACCGGTGTATAATCATCAATAAATGAAATAAACCATCTTTTCTCATGAGAGATGTGAATTTGTGAGGCGCCCTAAATATCACTATGTATTAATGAAAATGAAGTAAATGTTTTTTAGCGTTTGGGAGAAAAATGGATGCGAGTATGCTTGGCTAGTTGACACACTTCACAATTAAAAGACAAAAGATCTTTATTAGTAAATAATTATGGAAACAAACGCTTCAAATGACCAAAAATAGAATGACCAAGATGATAGCCAGAATTAAAAACAATATGCGACATACTAAAGGCGGACTATTTCTATCCACAAAGTAATCAGAACGTTCGTAAATTCTAGCATTGTCAATCGTCTTCCTCGATAGTAGGTCCGGAAATTGACACGACAAATGTAAGAATTTAGCGAAACACTGAGTATCAAGCGTGACTTTGTTGACAAAAAGTAGATTGCATTTTAGAGCAGCTACATGAAAAATAGATTTCAGAATAATGTATTGAGATAATCAAATATCACATATCCCAACAACTACAGTTAATAATTCATCAGGAATCCTAACATTAATTTGGATAGAACAGAAGTAAAAAAGACTCAAGTCATCTATCATATGGTCAGAGGTCTAAAATTAGGGGTGGCAATTTCTGACGCGATACAAAAACACGACCTGAACCGAACATGAAAAAATCAGGTTAGGGTCAGGTCTTATTCGGTTCGGGTTAATCTGATCGACACGATTAATAAATGGGTCGGGTTCGGGTCAATTGAATGACTCGATTATAGTCCGTGAATCCGTTTATAAATATTTTCAAGTCGGGTTCAGGTTGAATTCTAGTTAAATTTGGGTTAAAATAAGCATCTTTTAATAAAATTGGTCTTTTTAGGTCAGGTTCGGGTTGAGTTCGGGTTAAAATGAGCATTTTTTATAAATGAGTCATTTCAGGTCGGGTTCGGGTTGTGGATCATTTCAGGTCAGGTTCCGGTCAAAGACAGATAAACGGGTCGGGTTTGGGTTGAACAATTTGACCCGAAATATTAATCAGGTCAGGTTCGGGTTTTGATGCAACCCGTCAATCTGCTAACCCGAACCCGACTCAAATTGCCACCCCTATCTAAAATCAATGATCCAAGGGGTTGTTGAATGGTTAAAAAAGGATGAATTAAGTTTACTAGGTTGAGTCATGGAGCAAGAGCCAATATTAGAGGTGGAAGACGCATTGAGGGCCATTTGGTTGAATAATTTACAATATTGTTCAATCTGTTCTTTGGTGAAGGGAGTAGGAACACTAGTCAATCATTTTTTCTTGGCTTGATTGAATATGAAATCCACTACCTTCATTCTTTAGTTGCCAATTTGCTTGCTTCTGATATATTTCCCAACATTTATCCTTCGTGTGACTTGGCTGCAGTGTTCACACCAAGGATGTTTATTTTAGCGCTGCTTTGGTGCGGAATTTTTTGTGGAAACCAAAGTGAAACATCTGTAATGGATTGTGGTGCAATAACCTCATCAATAAGTATGACCTTATGACGGACTTCTTCCTGTCGAACTTCTGCGAAGGCTTCTTCTGGAGATGGAAATGGGTCACATGCGACAATACAACCACACACCTCATCAAAATTACAATTAAGACCAACTAAAACATCAAACGCACTCTTTTTCAATATTGCGGCGAATTTTGACACTAGCGCATGCTAACTCTTTTTCAAGCAATAGATCAAGTTTCCGCCAAAGATCTTGAAAATCAGATAAGTACGGTGTCACAAAATTTGAACTTTGTTTCAATTCTTTCAGCTTCGATCATAGTTCGAAAATCCGGGAAGTATTGCCCAGATCGAAATACATCTTCCCAGCCTCCCACACCTCCTTGGCCGTCTTGAACTAGAGATAACGATGACTAATGTTGGGTTTCATGCAATTAATTAGTCAGGCAAGCACGACTGAATTCTTAGCCAACTAGATCTAGTACGATGCATCGCTTAATGTGGGCTGAGAAGAGTCACCCGTAAGATAACCCAACTTTCCTCTGCCACATATAACTATCTTTACTCGTTGCTTCCGGAAAAGAAGAGACGACGCCAAAGGTTTTTCCAGAGTGGAAGACTCAGTGGGTTGCCTTTGGAGGAGAAGAATCACACATGCTTGTTTACATAGAGAAACCTCACATAACTTTATTCATGAACCAATACACGCTTTTATAATTACAACGAGGATTAATAAATAAGGAAAGAATAAATAATTAAAGAAAGAAAACTATTCTACTAAAAAAAAATTATTCTCAATCAAATCAATCCAATTGATTATATCCTATTTTCACCCATGATTTGATTGGCTCTCCACAAGGAAAGATAAACTATCTGATTATTTCCTACAACATGCATGGCATAAATAGAATAAAATTATAAATAAAATCAATATGGAAAGGGATACTTTGATTACTCTAAAATTAATCACATCTATAACTTATATTCTTTTGAGTTGGATAAATTATCACTAAGAATTTAAACTTAATTTTGCATTTGAAGTCTCAAATACTACCTTTGGACTCTAAAGTTGCGAGATCAAAATGAAAACTATAAAATATTTGTCTAGATTAATATTCAAGAAAAAACATGAAGAGACCATAGCATTAAGTCGTGGAAGAAAAAGTTACATAAATTGTTGGCAACAATTTCCAGATGAAATGATTCATTATTACCGCTCACTTGGAAATTGTAAACAACTTGATCAAGCTTATTTTTTAAATCTTTGAGATTGGAGACTTTTTATGGGAAGTAGGGTTAGATTGGGAAAATATCAAGTTTTTAGAAGATCATGCTAATTTTGTAGGGTAGACATGAATATTGAAATGATGAATGTTCAATTGTTGTAAAATGATTTGGTTTTAAGAGAGTATGGCAATTGCTAGGCCTATATTAGTGAGGCAAAATTATTAAGGTTAATAATCATAAGTAGTCACCACTATGTATATATTTTATTCATAATGTAACATTAAATTTATACCTTGTATAATTTTGTATCTACAAGTAGGATCTCAATATTTATAATTCGGTTCCTAACGACGTATAAAAGAAATTCCAATGCATTGTTCAATCACCTTGGCTTTTAAAATTTTGATAGCTCCTTGGTACTTTGAACCTGATTATGCAAATTTTGCCTTTCCTTGTTATAATCTATTCCATAGCTAGTCTCCTTCTCATCCAATTCCTCACTATTCATCTAGGAAGGATGTAGTTGCAAATTACTCGTGACAACACTTTGTGACACTTGAATGGTTTGCACAATTCTCACCAATGTTTTAGAACATTCACATGATCCTCACTGACATCGTAGAAACCCTTGAGTCACCTTCACCTGTTGACATAGTTGTTTTGTGGTTTGGGTTGTTTCACATGTCAGTTGGCAGGCAATATGGTAAATTTTTCCTTTGCCAAGTGTCATTAAACAATGTCTGAAACCATGAGTATTCTTGGTAGTAATCCCTTTATTGCTAGATCTATTGTGAATGCATTAATTGACACTTCTTGAAATTGTAAACTTTAAAGAATACAACCTGAGGTCGACCATTTAGATTTTAGATTTAGGAGTTTCTGTGGATGTGTTTAGTAATATCTCTTTTCTCTAGCCTAGCTTATATGTGTAAATGCTAGTCTAGCATGTGATTGTGATTTCTGCAAGATGTTGCTTAGGTTACTTCTCCTTGATGCTTGCCCCTTCATTTAGTTCTCTATATATCTAAATTCTCTTTCAATTTACTTTATGTTAGCAAATTTACCAAGTTGCTTAATTGTTCAGTAATCTTTACTTTACTTTTTATTATATGTCAATTTAGGATTCATGCACTGAAAGATTACTTAGCATAGGGAAGGAATCTCGAGGATTATATTGTTTGACTTGACTGCAAATTTATCTATTCTGGTAGTTGAAACATCTACACTTAAGATCCATAGCCATTTAAGACATTCTAGCTTACAAAATTTTAAAAAGATGGATTGTGAGTTCTTAGAATCATGAAAATATACTGGATCTTCATTTTCACATAGTATGGATAAAGGTGCTATTATAATCCAAGTTGTGTGTAGTCAAACTTAGTTTCAAATACTTCGTTACCTTGATAGATAACTACTCCACAATGATGTTTTCCTTATTAGAGGAGTTTTTTGAACTGATCTCCATTTTTTTTTCCTTTTGTGAATAAATTAATGTTTACTAAAGTACCAAGTGAGAATGCCAAGCAATACTTTTCTTATGCTTTTTTAGTACTTCCTCAACCAGGATATCTTTTACTAATCTTTATTTCCTTCATAGAATAGTGTTGCTTGGATGAAAATTTTGTCACCTAATTGAGAAAACTCATACATTATTACTCTATATAGGAGTTCCTCTTAATGAGAATTTATTTCACTACATACTATCTTATAAATTGCATGTCCTTCAATTCTCATACCAAATTTTGTTTATATTTTACTCCTTTTTCATTGTGATGCTCATTACTTTTACCTCATGTTTAGGCGCACTTCTTTTGCTTGTCTTTTATCACCTAAATTTGTGAAGTGTATAGTCCTTGCCTCTTCTCACTTGCACAAGTGGTGTATATGTTACTTTTTAATTCTGATGCGCCTTTATCTCTATATATGTGACTTTTTTTGAGTCTACTCTCTTCTTATCTAGCATATCTTCTATTTATTGTTAAGTTTTTTTAATTCTTATTTTAATTCTTCTCGTCCTTCCTCTAGTTACTACTCCACCTTTTTCTTCCATAAAGATTTCTTCACCAACACTAATGCTAGCAGCACTCATGATGTAGTTACGACCTAGAGTTGACTATGTTAGTGCTTGAAACACCCTAGAACTTATACCATTCATAACCATCTAGTCAAAACATGCGTCTAAATCGAGTTCAGCTCGGACTCCAACCGATCTAAATATACATCATAGTAGTAGAACAAGGAAAAAGGCACTCCAATGTAAAGGAAATAACCCAAATATAAAACAAGTCAGTACATGGACTTGGGACAATGGAAAGAACCTAAACCGTCTTCATCAACCAAAAAAAAATAAACAACTCGGAATAAAGTAAACCAATGTCCTAATGTATAGTGAATCTAGTCTTCTAGAAGAGTGTCGTCAGGTGTGCACTGCCAGGTACAAGCGAGCTCATCCATCAAGTCCCTCCGTCTCCTAATTACCTGCACCATATGGATCTAGTGAGTCTAATGACTCAGCAAATTCAAGCATTTTAAGCAAGAAATAAATATACATTCACATACTTTTCAATATATATAAATTTTTAAGAACGTGCCTTGAATATTTAAAAGTTAAATCTTACTGACATTTAGTCCCCTAGGTCTTCAAATTTTAATAAAATAACATCAAACATTAACTTTCAACGTCAAAATTTTTAGGCGAGTTCATATCATTGAATGGGGTCTCTTTTACCTTAACCTCTAATCGTTTGGCCAAACTTTTAGCCTGATATTAGGTTGGTAAGGTTTCCTTTTGATTTGGTAAGATTCACTGAACTCTTCTTAAGCTGGATTTCCTAACCCCTCTATTTTGGTAAGGTTCATCGAACCCTTCTTAAGTTGGATTCCCTAACCCATTGTATAAATTCATGCAGGTCATATTAATAAACAATACATTTTCACTTTTCATGCATAGAAAGTTATTGCTAAGAGTATATAATATTTACTTGCATAATAACAGAAAAGCAACTAGTATATATAGAAAGTAACTTAAATAGAAATGCTGTTTAGGGACCTGCCCTGTGCTCCCCTATCCCTTCTTTCTCGGACACAAAACCTCACCTCGCGACTCCCCCTCTCACCCCCTTCCTTTCTAGCCACAGTCTTCCTCCCTCACCCGAATAGCACAGATTTCCAACCCTCTACCCTCATCCAAATCAGCCTTGATCATAGTTGAATCTGTCTAAAACCTCAGCTTACTTCCCTCACCCGAACAACATAGATTTTCTAGCCCTCTTTCCTCATCCAAATCAGCCCCGATCATCAGTCAAATCTGTCCAAAACCTCAGTTTACTTCCCTCACCCGAACAACACATAAAAATCTCAACCTCCTTCCTCCCTCACCCGACCAAGCCCCAATAAATTCCTAGCAGAACAACGTCTCCCTCAGCCATCTAGTAGCAGAAATTTCGGTGCAAAAACAAACGGAGAACATTAAAACTTCTTTCTTTCATCGTAGGAATCGAGGGAAGCATGACCTTGAGGAAACATGCTCATAACATTAAATCTGTATACTACTAATCATTTAGTGCAGAAAACAAAAAGAAAGAAACCTTGCAACTTCTTCAAAATAACATACTATGATTCCTACAATGCAGTAAATGCAAAAACAAAATCCTTGCCTTGAGGTTTTTTGAGACCCTATTACTCTACGGGCGCTAATCATGTATTCTTGATTGAACTTCTAATTTTAACATCTCTATAGATTTGTGGAAAGGAACTTCCAAGTGTAATATTTGACACTCTTTCTAGATATATCTTTTGTGCTTTTCTATCACCTAGTTATTTTATTTTGACTTCTTTGGTTTTATATTCTATTTCTGATGCTTCTTTAGAGGGTTTATCTCATCCAAGATAGCAATGGACTTTAATTGATGAGATAACAACCTTATATTCTAATGACACTTAATAGTTAATATCTCTTTATGTTGAAATTGGTTGTACGCAATTATCCACTATGAAGAAATGCCAGAATGCATTGTGGATAGATTAAAAACCTGATTATAACTAAATGATACACTCAAATTTTTAGAGTGGATTACCTTCCTTATCTCTTATGTCTAAAATTACCTTACTTTTCCTTTTTCTTACATTAGCATCTATGTCTTGGTGGCCGTCACATTAAAGCGATATGAAAGAATGGTTTCTTTCTTAGTTATCTTGACAAGGAGATATCATGAAGCAACTTTTGGACTATATTCATTAAGGAGAGATTGATATGATGCGTAAATCAAAGAAGTCTAACTAAAACAATATCTTGAAACATGTTTTGGCAAATTTAGCTATGCTTTTCTTTAGTTTGTGATGAGCATATTGAATTACTCAATATCTTATCATATTCTGATATGTGGATGACATTATTACCAGTGAGTCCCAAGATGGAAAACATACTTTCACTAACAATTTTACACCAAAGATCAATTGAAAATAGTGTTTGAAGTGTCAATCGACGTATGAAACATTGGACACTGGCACACCAAAGCAAGTGAAAGGAAAAGAAACAAAGAAAAATGGAGAGATTAGATAAAAGTTATTGAAGAGAAAGGACATGATCATGTGATTGCCATGTGCGACTACTATTGTAGGTGGTGTTTGGACAAGGCGAGGCTTTCGAACCACAAGTGGTCGTGGGTGGATGCAGTTGACAGGATATTTCTAGTGGTTACGGACAGTGGACAATCGTTGATGGTTGTGGTAGCGGTAGCTACAAGCCATTGTCGGTGGAATGTGAGTGTGTTGGTTGCAAGGAGGGAATAGATAAGCGAAGAAAGAAAAAAGAAGTATAATTGAAGTAAATAACTAAATAATTTCTAACATTTTAAAAATACTTAATAAATTAAATATGATTGAACCAATCTATTCTATACATAAATTTGATTTAGTTTTAAATAGACCAAATAAATCCAAATCAGGGTTGGTTTGAATCTACTTGATTTTAATCATCGTATTTATTTGGTAAGTTCCATTTAACCCAAAACCAACTTTCACTCGACTATAAAATTCAAAATATTAATTTTATTATGCTTATTTAGTTAGCTAAATTTTTTAAAAATAATTTAAAATATAAAAATTCAAATAAGGTAAAATTTGATGTTAACATTGAATTTCTTTTTTCATGTTTTAACTTTTGTAATGTGGAAAGAGATTGAGAGAGATTATGAACAAGCAATAAGAAAATAATAGCTTGATGGAATTTAGTTGAGCTTCTTGTCCTCTTTTGTATCTTCTCTTAGTTTTAGTTCAAGCATTAACAAATAACTAAGGTTTGACATTTCACTTTAATTAAATTAAAAAAATATTTTCCCCACTATTTCTTCCTTTTTTTTCAATTATATTTAATTTGGTTCATTAACTCTATCCATGGCGAACAAATTCCGCTATAGTTGGTCCAACCCAGATAAAGGAGGTGGGTTACGTTAGGTTACCAATGCTAGATTGTTTCTTGGAAGGAACACATTACAATAATATTTCGATAAGGATCGTTACATCTTCTTGAGAGTTTAAGTGTAATGATAAATATGCAAGAGTTCTCCCACCCTACGTTGGATAACAATAAATATTTTAAGAGTATCGATTATCTTAGATTTGAAACATGGAACGTAAGAATGCTTATTTGCAAAGCCATGGAGGTAATACATATAATGATTAGGAGAAGAATTGATATTTTGTATTTACAAGAGACAAAATGGGTAGAGAAGGCAAAGATAATAGAGAAGCTAAGCTTCGAGATATGATACATAAGAAAGAGGCAAACAAGAAATAGAACATGTATTGTTGTTGATAGTCTGTTATAAGACGGAGTAGTAGGCGTAGTTAGGAAGGAAGACATAATTATAACTTTTAAGACAATAATAGCAAAAGAAACTATTAATGTAATTAATGTATATGCTCCTCAAGTAGTATTAGATGAAGATACCAAATAGATTTTAGGAAGACCTAGAGGAGGTAGTATAAAAAGTTCGAACAAGATGATTTTAATAAGAGATTTAAATGAGCATGTAGAGTAAATGATTATGAATATGTTAGGGTGCATGGGGACTATAGTTTTGAAAACTTGATGAAATATCCCAGAACCCCTTTTTTCATACATTTCACCAACCATGTAATACCCATATTTTAGCGATTCAAATTAAACAACCTAACTCCAAAGATTATTCATTACAAACTGGTACAACTTGATACCAAAAATAAATTTATGTTTGAACATCATAATAGTAAATAATTCTTCAAGAGAGCAGAAAGTGCAATCAACTAGTGAAAGGAACTTAAACCGACTATCAATCACATGACATCGATATTAGGACCCAACATCCTAACGCATGTAGAAACTTAGATAAATAAAAGAGGCCCTAGGGTGTACATTGCGAGGTACAAGAAAGCTCATCCGTCAAGTTCTTCTGTCTCCTTATTACATGCACCATATGGATCTAGTGAGTCTAAAGCGACAGTAAGTTTAAATCATTTATAGAAATAACATCCGTTCGCATTTAAGAGAAATATATTTTTTTTAATAAAGTTATCATGTAAGAAACAAAAAACAATGACATTAGTTTCATGAATTTCCTCATAAATTTCAAGAATTCAGTTCATAAGATGTTACTTTATACTTTAATCTCTGATTGTTTGGCTAATCTTTTATCTTACCCTTCTTAAGCCGGATTCCCAAACCTCTTTTATTTTGGTAAGGTTCATCAGACCCTTCTTAAGTCGGATTCTTAAACCTTTTTTATTTTGGTAAGATTCATCAGACCATTCTTAAGCCGGATTTCTCTACCCGTCATATACAGATCACATTATTAAAAACAAAACATTATTATTTTTCATGCATAGAAAGACATTGCTAAATAAATAAAATGATTTGCTCACATGCTAAAACAAACAGTCAACTTGCGTGCATCAACATCTTACTAACAATTATGATAATATGCTAAAACAAACCGTCAACTTGTGTGCATCAACATTCTACTAGCAGTTATGATAATAGAGTTTGAGGTGCTAATAGATGGGAGGTAAATAAAAATAGAAATACCGAGAAAAGGATCCTATTCCCGTGCCCTCTCATCCACCCTTCTCTGGTCACTGTACCTCACCTCGCAACCCCCTCTTCGACCCCCTTCTTTCTTCACCCAAACAACCCAAAAAGAAAAACTCAAATCCCTATCGCCGATCCTTCTTCCCTCACCCGAAGAACCCCTACAAGACATCATCAACTTCGAGCCCCTTTAGTATCCAATTTTTTTAACCAAAATCGGTAAAACTTCATTAAATCTTCACAACCAATTCCAAAATTAAATGCCATACTATGATCCATATGGTGAACATGAAAGGGAACCTTGTTTTGGTGTTTCACGTACAAAAGATAATCAGAGAGACGTAGGGAAAACACGACCGTAAGCGTTCTGATGAGATTCTTCCTCTATTTCCTCCAAAGTTGCTAGGGTTCAGATTGGGGTGGGAGTGGGGAGCTCGGCGATTCCAAGGGTTAGGGGAGAGGAAAAAAATATAACTCTTGATTTATTTAAGTGAACCGATTTTTTTTTACACTACAATTCCCCCGTAAATGAATTTCGTCCTTGATTTTTTTTTCTTTTTAACTTACCGAACAACTCCAGGTAACGACTCTTCATGTTCGACTCAATCTCCCAAGTAGCCTCCCCATCAGAGTAATTCAACCATTTTACTTTGACTATCTTTATCGTCCTCCTCCGCAACTTCCTCTCTTGTTTGTCTAAAATCTGCACCGGCTTCTCGTAGGCCAGATTTGGTGTAAGCTGCAATGGCTCATAGTTCAAGACGTGCGAAGGATTTGACATATACTTCCTCAGCATCGATACGTGGAACACATTATGCACTAGACGGTAAGGTCAGTTTGTATGCCAATGTTCCCTCTCTGTATAGGATCTCAAAAGGTCCGATAAGTCTAGGATTGAGCTTGTTCGTCATCCCAAATCGCATAACATCCTTCATGGGTGTTATTTTTACGAAGACATGGTCACCAACTGCGAACTCGAGATCTCTTCTTCTCTTGTCAGCATAACTCTTATGTCGGCTTTATACAATTTTCATCCTGTCTTAGATTTTGACTACTAAATCTGCAGTATACTAAATAATCTGAGGCCCCATCTCAACTCTTTCTCTGACTTCATCCCAATGAATAGGTGATCTGCATTTCCTTCTATAAAGTGCTTCATAAGGAGTCATTCCTATAGACGACTGATAACTGTTGTTATAAGTGAACTCTACTAGAGGTAGCTTTTGTTCCCAACTCCTTGGGAAGTCAATCACACAAGCTCGCAGTAAGTCCTCTAAGATCTGTATCTCCCATTCTGACTGTCCATCTGTCTGAGGATGAAAAACTATACTAAATAATAACTTGGTCCCCAAAGCAGCATGTAAACTCTTTTAGAAGGATGGAGTAAATCTTGGGTCTTTGTCCGACACTATAGAAACTGGGATTCAGTGTAGTCTGACTATCTCTCGAATGTACAACTCTGCATACTGTGTCTTTGTAAAAGTTATCTTCATCGATAGAAAGTGTGCTGATTTAGTGAGACGATCAATGATTACCCAAATAGCATTGAAGCCATTTTTTACCCTAGGTAAACCCTCAACAAAATCCATTGTAATGTCCTCCCACTTCCGTTCGGGAATAGGAAGTGGTCTAAGTATCCTTGTTGGTCTCGTATTTCGCCTTCACCTGTTGACAAATCAGGCATTTTGATATAAAATGTGTGATATCTCATTTCATACCGGCCACCAATACAGTAGCTATAAGTCCTTATACATCTTTGTACTCCCTGGATGTATAAAATAAGGAGAGTTATATGCCTCAGTCAACACTTCAACTCTAAAAGAATCAACATTGAAACCCAAAGTCGGCCTCTGTATCTGATGATTCCATCCTCATACAACCTTCGGCCCTTAGACTCATTCCTTTGTGTACACTTCTGTAACTACTTATCTGTTGACTGCCCTTCACAAATGCGGTCCCTCAAGGTAGACTGTATTGTTAGAGTGGATAAGTTAGGAGGTTCGCATACATCTCAAGATCAAACCTCGAAATCTTAGTTTGAAGAGGTCCTTGCATTGATAGTTGGGCCATGACTACTCTCTTTCTGTTCAAAGCGTCTACAACTACATTAGCTTTCCTGGGTGGTAGTTAATATCATAATTGAAGTCCTTCAGAAGCTCTAGCCATCGTCTCTATATCATATTTATCTCTTTTTGGGTGAAGATATACTTAAGACTCTTGTGTTAGTATAGATTTTGCGCTTCTCACCATATAAGTAATGTCTCCAAATCTTTAGGGCAAAAACAATTGTTGCTAGTTCAATGTCATGAGTCGGATAATTCTTCTCATGGACCTTCAATTTCCTAGATGTATCATGCTGCATCAATATTGCTCCCAAACCCAACTTCTATGCATCAGTGTACAACACATATTCTCCCTGCCCTGATGACATAACTAAAATTGGTGCTGTGATAAGTGCTTTCTTCAATTCCTCAAAACTGTCCTAACAATCAAATCCCCATATAAACTTGGCATTCTTCTTTATCAGAGCTGTCATTGTAATGGAGGAAAAGCCCTTGATGAATTTGTGATAATAGCCAGCTAAGCCTAAGAAACTGCGTATCTTTGCATTTCCTGACGGGTTCAACCTTAGTCGGATCAACCTCTACTCCTTTCCTCGAAATGATGTGGCCAAAGAATGCCACCTTCTTTAATCAGATTTTGCACTTGCTGAACTTTGCAAAAAACTTTCGATCCTGCAGTATCTGTAGTGCCATCCTCAAGAGCTGCTTATGCTCCTCTCTACTCTTCGATTGTAAAGAAGAAAGACGAAAACCTAAGACTTTGTATCGATTAACGAGAATTGAATAGAGTGACACTGAAGAACAAATACCCATTGCTAAGGATCGAGGATTTATTTGATTAGTTGCATGGAACTTCAGTATTCTCAAAGATTAATCGGGATATCATCAGTTGAGGGTAAAGGAAGCAGATGTGCATAAGACAGTTTTTAGGACTCGTTATGGGCATTATGAGTTTTTAATAAATGTCATTCGAATTGACAAATGACCCAGCGATCTTCATGGATCTCATGAATTGCGTATTTCGGTCGTATCTTGATCAGCTCATTATTGTATTAATAGACGATATAGGGTGAATAAATCCCTTATCTAGCAACTCCTGAAGTTGATCTTTTAGTTTTTTCATTTCTGCAAGTGCTAGGCAATATAGTGCTTTAGAGATCGGTACTGTACCGGACATCAACTCAATGGAAAATTCCACTTCTCTCTTAGGTGGAATGCCGAAAACATCATTAGAAAATACACCAGGAAATCTCTGACCACATCCACTTCTTCAATTGACTAGCTAGCTGTATCGGAATTGAAATGATGCCGGCTAGAAATCCCTAGCAGCCTCTACGCAAAAGCTCCTTGACACAAATACAAGTGATCATGTGCGGCATCCATCTATTCCAGGCTGCCTCAAAGATAAACGATTCCTCGTTGGGTGGTTGGATAGATACTAACCTCTGTCGAAATCAATTGAAGCTCCATATAGGGTTAACCAATCTATGTCCAAAATAATGTCAAACTCCGGCATTGGCAACACAATGAGGTCTGCTCGTACAATGTTCTTCTGCAATCGGAGCTCCACATTCTTCACTAAATCGGTAGATAACATTACTTCCTCCTAGGGCATTGATAAGCGCGCAACTGTCACTTGCGTAGGATCAAATTAATTCATTTCTAATCTACCGAACCCCTTAACCTACACTAAGTAGTATAATAGAGGACCGGGTCGTCTCTCACGTGGAGCAAGTGGTAGGACGTTTGTTTTCAGACAGAATCGAACAGGGGTTTTGTTTTGGAATTTCTACACCTAATGCAAATAAGGAAATCTTAACTTACCAGCAAATATGAACTCACAACGCAGTGTCACTCTATACTGTGAGGATCCTTTCTACAGAAGAAACATGCATAAAGAAAACAACTGTTAAACAAAGACAAATAACTAAACAACTTAACAACAATTAAACAAAACCTAATTATGCATAAAAGCTAAACTTGTATCACATTGTCACCCTATGATACAAGATCAACAATCATACATAAATGGAACTAAACAGAATATGAAACTAAACAAAGTGCAATCTATCAATCTAAGAAGCAATAAAAAACATAACAACCTAATTAAGCAAGAAAGTAAACTACATTAACATTAAACAATTAACATGAAGGTAAACTAACAACTAAGCAGCATGAATCAAAACATTAACTACAATATCCAAAATGCATAAGAACAAAGACTAAACAAATCAAACATGGAAACAAACTAAGTTAATCAATCACACCCATTCCTTTACAATCATGCACCAATCCATCTACCAATCGACTACCCTTCGCCGTCACACAAAGGACCCAGATCTAGAACGCCATCACTGGTGAACAACAAACCCAACGACTGCCCCTATCACGAATAGTGAAGAAGGCAGTGTGGTCGACTTAGCTTCTACCAAAATGTGATACACACTGAGACGCTAGAGTTCCTGCTTCCGCAACGCCGTCCACAGAAGTCACAGCAACACTCAGCGATGAAGTTTGAGAAGAAGATCATTAGAGAAGATGAATTGGCCGGCTGGAATCAAGAAGAAGGTGCTCACTGCTCTGCCGGAACTTGAAATGCTTCTGTCGATTTGGGATGCTTCTGCCGGAGTTTGAAGAGACTTTTGCTTTCGGAACGCCGCCCACAGGAGAATGGCTCCACAGCAGCTTCCACCGGAGAAGATGAAGACGCAGTCGGATTCCTAAGCCGGACTCCTTCGCTTTCGGAACGTCGTCCACAGGAAGATGTCCGTTGAGGGAGGGATGAAGAGGGAATATCTTACCGGAGGAGAACGCTCCGCCGTCAAGACAACCCTAGATCCACGCCGCTGTCCGCCCAAAGGAGTCGCCGAGTTTGCTGCCGTCGCCGAGATGAGCAGATCGGAGAAGAGGAAAAATAGATGTGGAGGACCGGCCGGTGGCAGTGAAGGTAAGGGAAGAAGCCGCCGACCGGAGAAAGAAGGAAAGAAGTGGCCGATGGTGGGAGTTGTCGCAAGCCCTAGCTTTGTCGCGCGAAGAAGAGGAATGACGAGGAGATGAATCGGCCTTGTACTGTGCCGTCGCGTAAGTGATGAAGGGGAGGGTTAGGTTTCTTAGTGGATCGGGTTTGGGTTAAGGAAAGGGTATCCATTAGAGCTTAGATCCGAATCCAATAAGAAACTGAAATTGAGTTTTTGGAATTGGGCTTGAAGAGTGGGCTTTAAGAGTTGAATTGTTGGCTCAAATTGGGCTCTTCTCTTGATCCAAATTGGAGATGATCTTTATGGACGGTCCAGATCTCCTTAAATCAGGATGGAAAGCTGGATCACTTGATTTGACTAAAGGGTCCAAGATTTCTCCTGATCTGGATCAACGATTCGCATTGATTCAGCTCGATCTCCTCCGTTTGACCACAAAATCAGGCCAAATTCGATCTGGTTCGACCCTAATTCATGACTCTTTGAATTTCCTACAAAACCACATAAAAATATGAAATTAAATTTCACAATTGGTAGGAAATTTACAATTAAGTCCAAAATAGATTTTCCTCACAAAATGTAATATAACCATAAAACTAAACATGTGAGAAGGTAAATATGCTAAGTACAAAATAATGCGCAAAAAATGCTAGTTATCAGGCACCATAACTCAATCCCAATTCCGTACTCTCGGATAAGATTCCTAATCGCTTCACAAGGGATTCAGATATAAACGAGGGTGTAGCTCTAGAATCTAGCAAGGCATAAGTGGCTACACCCGCTATAAATATCTTACCTGTGATATCAATATCATTATATTCCGTACAAAAGTTTCTAACCGACTTCATCAAATCCCTAAAAATCCCCCTTCAAATTGTGGGCCTAATTGGGACAAACAGATTAATAAAATGTAATCCTAAGAAATCATAAGTTTCAAATCTTACTCTCTAAACATTCTAAGTTTTGAAATATACAACCTAACTACCCATCAATTCAAGTTTACCTCAACGATAGTTGTTGCATTTGCACTGTATAAAATGCTGAATTTAACTGAAATACATGTGATAAGCGTAGTGTCTGGCTCTGCCCAGTATGCATCGCAAAAACTCGACCAGTCACGGGTTGCCTCAGCTTCGGGCACTCAGTAACTTTGTGCCCGTCTTTCCCACATTTGAATCACTTACCTGATCCCTACAAGCACTTGCCAAAGTGATGACGGTTGCACTCCTTCCACAAGGGTTTGTCACTTGATTTCGGGGCATTTGACTTTGGAGGTTGTTGTTTCTACTGTCCTTGAGGCTTTTGCGGTCTTGCAAATGACTTCTTGTCTTATTGCTGCTGTTATCGGGGATGCTGCCTCTTTCTCTGCATCTCAAAATCGATATCCTTCAGGGTTCGCTCTGCCTGAAAGGCCCTGGTAATAGTAGCAGAGTACTTCGTCAGGTTCGCCATCAGAACTTCGTGGTGAATAATCGTCCAAGAAGTGTCTTAGCTTTTCCTCCGCATCATTGGCAATTAAAGGCACAAAGTGACATCCCTTGTCAAACTTTCGGACGTACTCCGCAAGAGATAAGTCTCTTTGTCGAAGGTTGATGAACTCCCTCTTTACTCGCGATCGCACATCTGCTGTGAAGTACTTCTTGTAGAGTATTTGCTTAAACCCCTCCCAAGTCTCTTCTCCTTCCCACTATAAAGAGGCATCCTCCTTGGTGGCAAAAGACGAATACGCTCGCTCCCAGCGCCCCCGCCAACCCGTCCCAGGGTCAACACGGAGGAGATAAATCACGGGCAGCTACTAGCCTTTGGAATAGTGACTAGCACATAAGGGAGGCATTTACCTCGACTTTGCCGAGATTCGAACCCCAGACAAAGAGGCATCCTCCTTGAGCAAATAGGTAGTGCAATGCACTCTATCTACATCTGTCATATCTATAAACTTGAATATTACCTCAAAGATCTAATTCATCCCTTCTCCATGAATGGATCCGTAGTGCCAGAGAAATCCTTAGGGTGGGTCCATCCTCCTGAATCACTCATAAACTGCTTCTGGTTGAACTCTGCAAGCATTTTCAGCATGCTGCTCTAATAGTTTCACCATACCTTCAAGCATGCGAGTATTAGCATTCATATGTGGAGGCAGAGGTGGTGGCACCTCTTGTCTCCCCTTTAGCGGGGGCTGGGGAGATGGTGCTTCCTCATGCCTCCCCTCCTCATACTCTCTATTTCTCCTTATGTACCGCCTAGGTGGCATCGCTGAAAAAAAAACTCATAATCCGTAGGTATAATTTAACGTCATATCACCTAAATTCTTTCGTTTACTAACCTTACTTTGAGGCTTGACTCCTTGAGCTTCCCGTAACCAGCAGTGGCACAACCCTTAATCAGGAACTTCGCTCTGATACCAAATGAAACATCCTACAACCCCTTTTTCATACCTTTCACCAACCATGTAGTACCCATTTAAGTGATTCGAATTAAACAAGCCAACTTCAAAGATTATGCATTACAAACTGGTACAACATCACACTAAAAATAAATTTATGTTGGATTATAATAGTAAATAATTCTTCAAGAGAGCAGAAAGTGCAACTAACTAGTGAAAGGAACTTAAATCTACTTTCAATCACATAATTTGACACTGACATTAGGACCCAACATCCTAAAGCATGTAGAAACTTAGACAAATAAAAGAGGCTCTCGGGTGTGCACTGCTAGGTACAAGAAAACTTATCCGTCAAGTCCTTCCGTCTCCTCATTACTTGCACCATATGGATCTAGTGAATCTGCAAGTTCAATCATTTATAGAAATAACATCCATTCGTATTTAAGAGATTTTTTTTTATAACTTACCATGTAAGAAACGGAAATTAATGACATTAGTTTCATGAATTTCCTCCTCATAAATTACAAAAATCTAGTTCACAAGATGTAGTTACTTTATACTTTAATCTCTGATCGTTTGGCCAAACTTTTATCCTAGTACTAGGTTGGTAAGGTTCACCGGACCCTTTTTGAGCTGGATTCCCAAACTCCTCTAAGGTTTATTGGATGCTTCTTAAGCTGGATTCCCAAATCTTTTTTGTTTTGGTAAGATTCACTGGACCTTATTAAGCCAGATTTCCAAATTTCTTTTGTTTTGGTAAGTTTCACTGGACCCTTCTTAAATCGGATTCTTCTGCTCGTCACATTGTCACATACAGATCACATTAGTAAAGACAAGATATTATTATTTTTCATGTATATGAAGACATTGCTAATTAAATAAAATAATTTGCTTACATGTTAAAACAAACAGTCAACTTGCGCGATGTTGCGCGCATTAACATCCTACTAATAATTATTATAATATGTTAAAACAAACAGTCAACTTGGGTGCATCAACATTCTATCAGCAATTATAATAATAGAGTTCGAGGTGCTAATAGATGGAGGTAAATAAAAATAGAAATGTCGATAAAAGAATCCTACCCCCGTGCCCTCGCATCCACCCTTCTCCAGTCACTGTACCTTGATGTGAGCTCGCAAGTATACGGGTGTTGTCAAGTAATAAAAATATCGATTCTACAGGGACTGCTGATTAAATACTAGTTAACTTCACATGGCGAGTTATCTAGATAATTGAAAGACAACTCATGAATGTTAGGAATAGAGAGAGAAGGGAAGAAGAGAGATTGAGAGAAGAGAGGGAGTGCATGAGCGTAAGTGAGTGAAAGATGATAGATTCTAGGATTTCGGTATTGTTATGATGCTAGTTAATATCCTTATGCATTGTTCATCTACCTAATGTTGGTGCAACATCCCTCAGGTCAAGGTTGACCTGGGTGACCAAGCTGAGTCTTGGTTTGAGTTTAGATGTTTGACAATAAGAAATTGATTGAAGAAGAGTCAAGTAGGTCGATGAGGAAGTCCCAGTGAGTGAAGCCAGTGAAAGTCCTAGTGACAAGCCGAAGGAAAACCCTAGTGAGTGAAGCTAGGTGAAAGTCCCGTGAGTCAAGCAGAGGAAAACCTAGTGAGTGAAGCTGGGTGAAAGTCCGGTGAGTGAAGCCAAGAAAACCCTAGTGAGTGAAACTAGGTGAAAGTCCCAGTGAGTGAGGAAAGCCCAGTGAGTGAAGCTAGGCGGATGGAAAACCCTAGTGAGTGAAGTGAAAGTCACAGTGAGTGAAGCGAGCGAGGAAAATCCGGATGGATCGAGGATGATCGGACGTCGGTGTTGGGAAGTCCAAGTAGGTCAAAGGATTGGATACTGGCAAGAGGAAATCTGAGAGTCAAAGGGATTGACCGGACATCCGATGGAAGTCCAAGTAGGTCGAGGGTGACGGATACTTGGCGTGAATAGAAAAGTCTAAGTGGGTCAAGGGATTGACCAGATTGGAAGTCCTAGCAGTCGAAGGAGTGACCGGATGCTAGGATGACCAACAGGTCAGGTTGACCGGATGTTGGTTTGAGAGGCTGGAACTCGATTTTGGGCAAAATCAAGTGTTGGATCGTCGATGGATCGATTCAGAGCTGGATCGATCGTGGATCGATCCGGAGTCCCCGCGAGCGAGCCGCGGATCGATCCGTGGATCGATTCAGATGTTCAATCGATCGATGGATCGATTGGGGCCCCTGCATCACGCGATAAGCGCCGGATCGATCCGGATCGATCCAAAGCCTCCCGATCGATTGGGAACATTCGAATCGATCGGGATCCGACCGGTGGCGATAAAGGCTGCGACATTTCTTTCGATCTCTTCTCCGATTCACTCCAGTTTACTCCTCCACAGCACTCCAAAGCTCGGATCGCCAGCTTGAAGGATCTTGGAAGTTTTCCAAGTCAAGAGGCGGATCACAGCAAGAAGAAGCTAGGGTTAGGGTTTATACTCGTTGTAAGCTTGTATTTCTTGTATCCTTTCCTCTCTTCTTGTATTGAGTCTTGTAGGGCTTCTCCGCCATAGTAGTTACCGTAAAGGAGAGTTTTATTTAGTGGAGGGTGTGTGTGTGGTGTGGATCCTTGGATTAGTCACCTCTTGTGAGGTGGATAAAGTAAACCAACCGTGTTAGCGTTGTGTGATTGTTTCTTTGTATTTCAGCTGCATTCTTGAAGAAACAAGCAACGCCAAGCACCGAGCGCGACGAGCTATTCACCCCTCTAGCTACTTTTGGTCCTAACAAGTGGTATCGGAGCGAGACCGCTCTTCACCTAATCATCGCGGAAGGGTCAAGCATAAGAAAAGCTAGAGGGTGAAGAAGTTGAGCAAATTCTTCAAGTTCAAGATTTTATCAAGCTCAACTTCAAGATCCAATTCCAAGATGGATTTGACACAAGGGTGGCTCCACCATATTCATCTGCATCGATTCTTGGAAATCAAGAATCGAAAATTTTCTTATGATGGAGATAGAACAATGGTTCGCTCTAAGGTTTTCAAGCTCCCACAAATTCCAAGGCAAAGTACTCAAAAGGAGCAAGTGGAGCAAGACCAAATCCAAAGATGTGAGGCCAAGTGACAAGCTTTTGGTCAATTTATTGCCAAGCAACATCTTGGAGCAAATGAGTTCAAGATGCCAAGGAGCTTTGAGCAAATTGGCAAAGATTGAGATCCTCCACTGTGCAAATCAAGGAGAATCCAAAGAGGGCGACTCGTTGGATCAAGACCAAGAGGAGGACTCCGAGGTTGAGAGATGCTCGACCTCCGAAGAAGAAAAAAAGCTTCATCTTCAAGGGAATGCAACGAAGGGAACAAGGAGGGAGCATACTCCTTGTTTCATATTCAAGATGATGAAGTCTCCACCTCTGGGATTGAGGGGGAGCAATCCTTGGTGACGCCGGATCAAGATGAAGGAGAATCCTCTACATCCGGGTCAAGAGAAGAAGAGGATGAAGAAGCTTCTACCTCCACAAGTCAAGAAAAATCAAAAGGAGGGGAATCAAGGTTCGATCAAGAGGAAGCTTCCACCTCCGGATCCAAAGGAAAAGATGCCATCTCTACAAGCGAAGGTATAAACATTTCAATTAATAATAAAATTCATATTATATGCTTTGAATGTAGGGAACATGGGCACTACAAGAGCAAGTGCCCCAAATTGGCCAAGAAAAAGGGCCAAATGGCACAAAAAGGAAAGGAGAAGCTCAAGGAGACCATCCCCGGAACAAAGAAGAGCAAGGAGCACATTGTGTGCTTCTCTTGCAATCAAAAAGGGCATTACCGAAGTCAATGCCCCAAGGGAAAGAAGATGGTCAAGGCTTAAGGAGGCATTCGTCAAGGGGGAGCCTCCAAGGTAAAGAAGAAGGTAACATTTATTGAGTCTACCCCCTTACATTATGGTGAAAAGCATGATAGTTCTAACTTTTATCATTTTAATGCAATTTACCATAAGAATAGAAAGCATGAGGGCTTTAAGGAAAAACATGTGGCCCTACATGCCAAAACTACACCTAAGGCTAGGATTGTAGGTAAAAATCTAGGCGAAAACTTTAAGGATTTTAGATACAAGTCTAGAAACAAAAATGCTCATGGGTCAAATACTAAGGACTTAGTGAGAGAAAATCAAGTCTTGAGGTCAAGACTTGATAAAATGGAAAAGACCCTAAAAAGGATGGAAAATATCCTATTAGGGCAAAATGAGCATAACCTAGGTTTAGGGATACAAAAGCCATCCCCATGGGGGTTTGGGATACAAAGCTAAGAAGGATGAGCCCTCTTACCATAGAGTTCCATATAGTTATGGAACAAACCCTAGGTCTAGTGGTCAAGCCGAAAATACTAGGGAAGTCATCCCTAAGAGTATTTTTGCAATAAATGTGACTAAGACTTAGAAGTCTAAGAAAGTCACTAACAAGGTCACAAGGAGATTCCTAGAGTTGACCTAGAAAGTGTGACCAAGGCTTCTCAGAAGCCCAACAAGGTCACTAGGAAGGTATCTAGGAAGTTATCCCTAGTGAGTACCTAGAGCGTCCAAGGAGCACCAATAGGTGTTGGGTTCCTAGAGCATCTTCTCTACCCATAGATGGTTAGAGACCATCAACCCGATTAGAAGGGTAGTTAACCTAACTTTGAGAAATTGACACTCGAGGAGCATTTTCGAGGTTTTAGTTAACGTTTGAAAATGAAATGGACTTATGATTACTCCTTGAAAGAGTAAAATGTGCCTAATGGTGGAAGAATTGATTTTAATCTTAAATGGCACATATTGGGAAATTCATAAGAACTATCAAGTTGGGATTTTGGTATGTTCTTAGGCAATTTAAGGCAATCCGGGCCTTAATTTAAAAGTGCTACTCTTGTGGAAAAATGGAATATGCTAACATTTGAGGACATGTTTATTTTCAATTGGCATACATTAAATCAAGGAAATTAGAAATGCCAATTTAGGCTTTGGCATTCTCTTGAAGCACTTTAGGGCAATCTAGGTTTAAGTTGTAAGTTTAGCTAAGACTTTAAGGATACTTAGATAGTTAATCTAAGTATATTTTATTTATGCTAAATCTTGCCATGATTGTTTGCCCATCATATGCCATGACATCATGTCTATTTTTGAATTCATTGTTTTAGTATGAAAACTCCAAAAATACCATATCATGACATTCATACATTATGAAGTAATAGGATATTTTCTTTTGAAAATTAGTTTCTTTTGATGTATGCCATAACATAATCATGCATTAAGTTTAATTCCTTGTAATTAAGGACGAATGGCATTTAACGACACTTATTGACAATTGACATCCTAGGTGGATGTCTAATATCTCTAGAATGCCTAGATAGATATGCATGATCCCTAGATTAGGGAAAAATCAAAATCCCACATCTCACAAGGACTATAAGGTGACTTGTCCGTGTTTTAGTGTACATTAGATACAAGTGAGATGTTAGGAAGATGAACAAAACTCAAGATGTTGATTTAGTGCATCCTTTTGAGTTTTAGGTTTATCAAAACACATAGTTATGTGTTTTCCCATCATTGGGAAAGCTAATGTACAAGTCATGTGCATTATGCCCAAGGAACATGATGGGATATTGGTTTTGAAAATGTTTTTAAAATGTTTTTGGAAAACCTTGGTGAAGGCTATCTTTTGATAGTAATCACCATTGAATAGTTAGACACAAACTTGAAGAAAAACACTAAAGTTTTTGCAAGTTTTCAAGTTTGTGTCAATCTTTGAAAATATGATGTATTTTCATAGAAAGCTATTTTTCCATGATTAAGTATGCCCTAAATAATGTCTACACGAAATTTCATGATTTTGGATTTTTGTAGAATTTTCTAGAAGTTGATCGAAATGGAATTTCAGCAACTATCGAGTCTCGATCGATCCATGGATCGATTGGAGTGACCGAATCGATCCGTGGATCGATCTGGAGTCTCCGAGCAGAAGCTCGCTAGATCGATCACCGATCGATCCAGTAGTCTGAATCGATCGGTGGATCGATTCAGAAGGTTCAATCGATTGAACCCAACTCCAATCGATCCAAGTTGCTGATTTTGGTGGGAAGGCTTGATTTCAGCATCTTTGAACCTCTTTGAGTCTAGGTAACCATTCCAAACCCCTAAAATACATTTGTATACATAAAGGGTGTTTTCATGTGAAAACAAGGATGGATTGGTTAAGGAAGGCTTCATGAAGTTTAGGTTGAGGTTTGTTTCAAATTTTGAGTATTGAACCTCAAAACTTCTAAATTGGGTTTCTAAAGGTTTAGGGATTCCAAGTCATTGTTGGTGCAATGATGAAGTCACCACCATGTCTTTAGGGGAGGGACTCTTTAAAGACATGAAAATTACTTTTCACCTTCGAAGGTGGTTAACCTTCAAAGAAAATGCTCATGTATGAGCTTTTGAACTTCAAATGGGAGTGGATATCCTCATTATTTCAAGTGGGAACTCAAGTGGTTAGATAATGCTCAAGGTTGGGTATTTGTATACATTGAGGGAGAAGTTAAGGATAAATGAAGGGTATGTGACCTTCTTTATCGTGTTGATCACAGTGATGTTGTGAGCGAACAATGATGAGTAACTCTTCGGGGAGAGTCGTCAACAAATGGATTTGTTGATGTGTACCCAAAATTGGGGCATGGGTTGATGTGTGTCCAAAGATGGGTTGATGTGTGCGAATAGGGGAGAATAAAAGGAGAATGAATGGGTAAGTTAGGCTTTCATTACCTAGAAGGAGTGTGCCCTCGTAGGGGAGAATGAAGAGCTTAATTTATATGTTCATTACCTAGTGGCGTGAAGATCGAGGCTATAGGATTAGCAACTTACACGTGGTATCAGTAAGTGTTATTGTGGTATCGAACATCAAAAAGGGGAGATTGTTGGTGCACATCCCTCGGTCAAGGTCGACACGGGTGACCAGTGAGTCTTGGTTTGAGTTTAGATGTTTGTGATAAGAAATTGATTGAAGAAGAGTCAGTAGGTCGAGGTCGATGCTTGACAGGGGAAGTCCTAGTGGTGAAGCTAGGTGAAAGTCCCGTGAGTGAAGCCAGGAAGGAAAACCTAGTGGGTGAAGCTGGGTGAAAGTCCCGGTGAGTGAAACCAGGAGGAAAACCTTAAGCTGGCAGGTGAAAGTCCCGTGAGTGAAGCCGGGAGGGAAAACCCCAGTGAGTGAAACTAGTGAAAGTCCCGAGTGAAGCCGGTGAAAGCCCTAGTGAGTGAAGCGTGGATGGAAAACCCAGTGAGTGAAGCTGGGTGAAAGTCCCGTGAGTGAAGCCAGGAGGAAAATCCAGATGGATCGAGGATGATCGGACATCGGTGTTGGGAAGTCCAAGTAGTCAAAGGATTGACTGGATACTTGGCAAGAGGAAATCTAGATGAGTCAAAGGATTGACCGGACATCGATGGAAGTCGAGTAGGTCGAGGGTGACCGGATACTTGGCATGAATAGAAAAGTCTAAGTGGGTCGAAGGATTGACCGGACACTTGGTAGTCTGGCAGTCAAAGGAGTGACCGGATGCTAGGCGTGATGAACCAACAGGTCGAGGTTGACCGGATGTTGGTTTGAGAGGCTTGGAACTTGGTTTTGGGCAAAAACCAAGTGTTGGATCGATCGATGGATCGATCCAGGAGCTGGATCGATTCAGGCTTCTCCTAAGCGAACAGAGAGCCTCTGGATCGATCCGTGGATCGATCCAGATGTTCCAATCGATCAATGGATCGATTGGGACGCGGCTGCATCGCGCGATAAGCGCTGGATCGATCCGTGGATCGATCCAAAGCCTCCCCGATCGATTGGGAACATTCGAATCGATCGGGATCCGACCGTTGGCGTCGATAAAGGCCGCAGGCGTTCATTTCCTTCGGTATCTCTTCTCCGATTCACTCCAGATTTCTCGCCAGCTCCTCCACAGCACTCGCCAGTTCTTGAAGGATCTTGGAAGTTTTCCAAGTCAAGAGGCGGATCAAAGCCAAGAAGAGAAGCTAGGGTTAGGGTTTATACTCATTGTAAGCTTGTAAGCTTGTATTTCTTGTATCCTTTCCCTCTCTTCTTGTATTGAGTCTTGTAGGGCTTCTCCGCCCTTGGTAGTTACCATAAAGGAGAGTTTTATTTAGTGGAGGGTGTGTGTGTTGGTGTGGATCCTTGGATTAGTCACCTCTTGTGAGGTGGATACCAAGTAAACCAACCGTGTTAGCGTTGTGTGATTGTTTCTTTGTATTTCCGCTGCATATTCTTGAAGAAACAAGCAACGCCAAGCACCGAGCGAACGCGACGAGCTATTCACCCCCCCTCTAGCTACTTTTGGTCCTAACACCTAACTCCATACTTACACGTGTAAGAATTCTAACTAAAGTCGGACCTTGCGCAAGTCGCACCGAAGAGTTTACCCAAGTTCTAATGCTATTAAGTAAAGAAGCAACTCTAGAAAGTTCAGTTAAAGTATTATCCTAAGACCCTCTGGTCATACAATCGTTAGAGTTATCCAATTTACTCCCTAACAATAGATTAATATAATTAAGTAGAAAATATAATCTAGAAAGTTCGGTTAAAGGGATACCCTCTGTTATAGGCCCCCGGTCATACAATTGCTAGATTACACAAGTCACTTACTAATATTAATTTGGGAAAAACTCCTAAAATTCTAATTAACCTCTCTAGTAGAGAATTAATCCCTATTTCAAGGAAACACTGTAGAAAGAAAGGGATATTTTCTGTTACAAGGTCCTATGATCTTACAATCCAAGGCCCTATCTCTAAATGGTGATTAAAACTCTACATTTGAATGTATTGACCTCACGCATATTTCGTTAAACACATACAAGACACAACATACAAGAACAAATCATAAAACATATCATAGCATAAGAAAATGTCCAAATACATAGTTCATACATCACATTAAAATTACATCCTACATCCTAGATTTGGAGGATTTACTCTATATAGAAGAAAATACAACTAAGAAATTCCACATGGCCCTAGCCTGCTTCTTCTCTGGTTCATTGACACGGCCTTGTGGATTCCACACGGCTTGTGGCCGAGGCTTGCTTCTTCTCTGCTTTGTGGCACGACCGTGTGAGGTCACACGGCTAGAGCCTTCTCCTCCTTTAGGTATGTGGCACGGTCGTGTGGATTCCACACAACTGGATCCTTTTTCTTCGTTTGTTCTCCGAGTCATCTACCAGTGTCGTTTTCGCTCCAAAAGCGCATCCTGTCAACTAGAAAACTCACAGAGTAGATCTCTAATAAAGAAGAGTAATTACATTGAAAATATGATAAGAGGTGTAAAAGTGGATAGATTAAGCGCAAATAAAGTATGTGAATGTGCGTCAAAACATGCATAAAAGTGTATATAATCTACGCACATCACACCCCCAGACTTAAACCTTTGCTCGTCCGTAAGCAAAAATTACATCTAAACTTATGTGGTTAAATAGTGCATCATAATCTCTAGCAAGTCACTCCAATTCTATTAAATTATTTCATTGGTGAGTAAGATATAAAAGTTGTTTAAGTACGACCTAAGTAATAGTTCCCCGTGCTTAGTGCAATAGTCGCCTAAATTTGTTAAGTATCAATCCTTAAGCCTAGTCAAGTTGTCATATCAATGTGTTCCTTATGCTTTCAGCAATAGGCACTTACCTGTCACACGCTTGGTTTATTCTTCTCAATCTACCCAAGGTCTCAAAGGCGTACTTGATATCAAGAGAAACATAACAGCTATTTTCCCAACCTAACCCAGTGTCAAAGGGGTAACTTGTTAGTTTCCACTCATGACAACTATTTTTTTTATATCCTTTATTCATTTTTATTTTTTTTTGTTTTTTTCGAAGTGATTGCAAGGTGCAACACTTGAACACAAATGCACAGTAATGTAAATGTAGGGATATTTTAATTTTTCCAAATGAGCTAACATGATTCGAGCCTCATCTAGTACCAAAATGTAGTTTGAGAAATCACCATGGAAACACTAGTGCTAATCAAGTTTAATGAATTATGACTATTTTCAGAGTTATCTACTATCAAAATTAGGTAAAGTGAAAAGAGATTCTAAATTAAGACCAATACTTAAACTCTTACAGTTAAAATATTGCTTACTTCATGCTATTATAGATAGAAAAAGATAGATCACTAAATATACTATCACCATAAGTAACCAAAAAACCACATGAAATTTAGAATAAGCGTGCTAGTATTTTATATTAAGGAACAAATAACTATGATGTAACTAGAAAAAATTTTATTATGCAAAAAGAAATATGCAAAGACTAAATCCCAACCCACACATCCCAGACTTAAACTTTTCTTCCAATGAAAACTAGAAATGCAAATATGGAGGAGGTTTTGAAGTCAGGGAAGTTACCAAGTGATGAGCTCCAAATGGTTGAGAATCTGAAAATACTTCCCTATATGTGAATTACACTCCTCCATAACTTAGAATCCTACACAAAGAAATAGACAAGAAAAATAAGTAGAGGGATTAGGATTATTATGAAGAAAGAAAAGAAACTAGAAAGAATTAAAAACATAAATGAAGATAAGGAAGAAGAATTTGGGTTGTCTCCTAAGAAACGTTTGTTTAACGCCATTATCTTGACCCCTTATTAGGCTCATCGAAATTGCGATCTTGCTGGAGTGAGAAACTTCTAGACTTTTCTTCCAATGACCCATATTATTATGAAGAGAGCTATCGTCATAAAAGCAATGTAGTGTATCACCGCTCTTTTCATCTTCGTCTCCTTGAAAGTTCTTTCTGGCGGTTGGAAACGGTTCAAATTGAGCTTCCAATTAATGGTCTCATGAAACCTACTAACCCAAAAGAAAGACACACCTCCCACAAGCATGTAATATAAGAAAGAACTAAAACCATATTAGGATGAACTAAGTATGCATCAAAAATTAAATCACATCCAACAAAATCAATTACATGCACCTCTATGAAATTTTCTAAAAGATCACTAAAATTACTAACCTTGCAATATTGAGGGGTACCTGAAAGTTCTAAACAAGTGGATATGACTTCTTCAGAATGAAGTACTGGTTCTGGCTCTTGCTCAGGTGGAAGTGCAACTGAAAGTGGTGATTTTTGGAACTTTGCTTCCATTACACAAGTCTCTGAACATTTATCATCAACCAATTTTATTATTACAATTTTCATTGTGTCAATTGGTTGTGTGATCAAAGGAGGTGATTCTTGGGACGTGTCTTCTATAGTACATACCCCTACACTTTTATCCACCACATCATCATAAGTGGTGAAGAGTTCATTAACATCAATATTATCAACTAAAGGATCGACAACTTCATTAGAAAAATCTTTATTAATTTGTTGTAACATCTATAGAAACCAGATCCCTCGTTGTATCATTACGTCTTCAGAATCTTGTGTTGTGGTCTTCATCTGATTGGGAACAAGATTTTCTAAGTCTTGGGAATCTTCCTAGAAAGTTGGCTCAATGTGTTGAGATTGATGTAGTCTATCTAGTGTTAAATCATCATAAAATTCTAACATACTGTGAGATGCTTGTTTGATCAACACTTTGCATGCTTCTATAATAAGAATTTAGATGATCCATCCCATCTTGATTGTAGTAGTGAGGTGGGTTAGGGATATGCTGCTGTGTTTAGAAATACTCGTGCTGCTTGGGAATTTCTTGGGGTTGAAAGTTCAGAGTTTGAAGATTTCCTAAATCATAGCTATCAATGCCAGAAATTAGATGTTGAGGTTGAAACAAACACTGAAGTGCTCAAATTGTACTACCACACACTCTACAAAGGTACTCAAATTAGAGTTTTTGGAGGAAGTGACAAATAGTAAATGGATGAGATGTACTACCACACACTCTACAAAGGTACTCAAATTGATTATCATTTGAATCATAATTTTCATCAATGGAAGATCTTGCTCTTGCGCTCATGGGTGTGAAAAATTCTCTCAAAGGCCTGCTTAACATGTTAGTGCTCATGATATCTAAGAAATATTATAATAAAAAAAATGCAGAATTAAAGACAAAAGGAAAATGCATAATGAAAAACAAGAAAGGAAATACTGAAATAAAAGCAAACAAATAAACTATTAACATGTCTAGAGTAAGTTATATGGTAATCAACTAATGTTAATGCGAACAGTCCCGACAATGGCGCCAAAAATTTGATGTGAGCCCGTAAGTATAAGGGTGTCGTCAATTAATAAAAATATCGATTCCACAAGAACTGTTTATTAAGTACTAGTTAACTTCAAGTTATCTAGACAATTGAAAGACAATCCACGAATGATAAGAAGAGAGAGAGAGAGAAGGGATGAAGAGCGAGAGACTGAGAGAAGAGAGGGAGAGAATGAGCGTAAGTGAAAGATGATAGATTCTAGGATTTCGATTTTGTTATGATGCTAGTTAATGTCCCTATACATTGTTCATCTACCTAACTCCATATTTACACTTTTGTAGGAATTCTAAATAAAGTCCGACACAACCCTGTGTAAGTCGCACCGAAGAGTTTACCAAGTTCTAATGCTATTAAGTAAAGAAACAACTATAGAAAGTCAAGTTAAAAGATTACCATAAGGTCTTTCGGTCATACAATTGCTAGAGTTATCCAATTTACTCTCTAACGATAGATTAATACAATTAAATAGAAAAGATAACCTAGAAAGTTCGGTTAAAGGGATGCCTTCGAGCCCCGAGTTATACAATCGCTAGATTAGACAAGTCACTAATATTAATTTGGAAAAAAACTCCTAAAACTCTAATTAACCTCCCTAGTAGAGAATCACTCTTTGTTTTAAGGAAACACGGGAGAAAGAAAAGGATACCTTTTGTCACAAGGTCCTATGATCTTACAATTGAAGGCCTTACCTCTAATGGTGATCAAAACTCTACATCTAAATGTATTGACCTCACACACATTTTTCAAACACATACAAGGCACAACACACAAGAACAAGTCATAAAACATATCATAGCATAAGAAAATGTCTAAATACATAGTTCATACATCACATCACAACTACCTCCTACATCCTAGATCTGGAGAATCTATTCCATATAGAAGGAAATACAACTATGAGACCAGAAGTAAAACAATCTACAACTCAAAACATAAAGAGCATTTGTCTTCTTGGATGTAATCCTTGCTCTGGAGTTGGACAGATCGGCGAAGATGAAGTTTCTAGGATTCTCCCAAGAGGGAGAACCCTTCTCCAAGGAATGAGGGTGAGCCCCAAGCCAAAAATGAGTGAAAAGGGGAGAACTCTCCTTAAATAGAGTTGGGCACGGGCCTCTATGCTAACTAAGGTGCCTTGGTTGCATATCAGCCAACGATTAAAAGTGGTCTGAGTACTATAAATAGAGGGGCTATCCTCTAGCTCAAGCATAACTTGAACACAACTCTTGTATTGAGTTCCTTACTTTTTTCTGAGCTTTAATTTGTGTAAGAGTTTACCCTGCCTTCAATGAAGGAGTTCTTCTTAGTGAGCTTTTCAACCTTCTTGGATTAACAACCATCTAGGTTGTAACCAAGTAATTCTCTGCCTCTTTTATTTTTATGAGTTGTTATTCTTATTTGACTAACTAACTAACTGTGTATTCTTGCCTAAGTCGAATAGCAAGAGATTTTTCCTAACTCTGATTACAGATAATTCATCCCTCTCTTGTCGGCCACACCGGGTCCAACATGCAGTAGCTGAGAAAGAGGCCAATATAGTAGTGAGTGAAGTTAAGAATGAAAATTTTGAACTCTTGTATCAGCAACTTTAGATAAAAGAAGGGGAAAGGGAGACCTAGAATATCTATAAGCGAGAGAGAGAAAAATTAGAGATCTTACCCAAGTATGATATATTAAAGATGAATCCAATAGGGCATTAGTAAAATATGAGAAAATAAAAGAGTGATGAATGATATATTTATCAACTTTTCAATGAAGATTTAAGTACCAACATAGCTTAGGAAATTTAATTAGGTTAAAGGAATATAAAAATTTAAATTTGGAGAGTTATTTAAATCTTATATTGAAAATGAAGAAAATTCCTTATTATTAGAGAGGAAGTACTTTTTAGTTGCCTGTATAGAGATAAAGGAGAGGTACAAAATTGTGTGAATCATAGGGACATTAAGTTAATGAGCCATACCATAACACTTTGGGAAACAATGTTAGAGCAAATTAAGGAAGGAGACTAAGATGATCATAAATCATTTTAGATTCATGCATGAAAGGTTGACGATAGAGATACATTTTTTCGGACAACTGATTGAATAATATTGGGAAAAAATCAACACTTACACATGATATTCATTGACTAAAAGAAGTTTATGATGGAGTCTCGTGTGGAGAATGTAAAGTACAAAGAGTGAAAGAATGTAAATGAAACAATCATTTACAAAGATCTAGAACAAGATCTGATCTGCTGAATCTGAGAATACACATATCATTCCTTTTGATTATAGACAGAAGAAGGATGCACAGCAGCTTGTAAATCAGGATCTTCCCACAAGATTATTTTTTGTCATAGTAGCAGAAAAACTTTCTCAGAATTGCTGTGCTTTAGGTTTGCGCGCTTGTATTGTTGCATTCATGCCTGCGCTATTGCAACCTCTTCTTTTAGAGATTTTGCCATCACGTTATTCTTATCCAATCATGTTGATTTATAGTATGACTGATTCTTCGGGATCACCCAAATAGTCTTTTAATTTTGTCATCAGTCGATTGTGTGCTTCGACAGTTGGCTCTGCTGATCATTAGTCAACTTCACCAATCAACTATTCAAGCTTCTGTTCCATTCTGTAAGTTGGCTTTTACTCTTTACAGTCGACTATTTAAGGTTTTGTTCCATTCTAAAATTCATTAGTTGACTTTCTCAGTCGACTGTTCAAGCTTATCAGTCGATAAGGAAGTCAATTGTTTAATCTTTTGTTTCATTCTATGCTAAACCAAGAATTCAAACACATTGTGGTTTTCATTTGTCAACTGTACTTGCACAGTAATCGACTATATGTATGCCACAACCTCAACGGTCATTCGTAGTATCGATTAGTCTTTTGCATTCCCCTTGATGGAGGCACCATGACTTGATTAAGTTTGCTTAGCTCTGAAACTACCCTTGCCCCAGGGTTACATATGTCCAAGCTCTCAAGTTAGAAGCATACCCGATGCCAAAAGGCCTCCATGCCAACTGTTTTTCGTGCTTGGAGCCACATCGCTCCAGGTCTTCCTTGTCAAGACCCTTCTTGGATTTTCTTTGCCTAACATCCAACATCCCATACTTGCTAAGACTTTAACAATGCCCATCTGCCTAGCATCCGACATCCCATACATGTTAGGACTTTTACCATGTCTATTTGTCTAGCATCTGACATCCCATGCCTTCTAGGACTTTTACTATGTCTTTTTGCCTAGCATCCGACATCTTATGCCTAGTAGGACTTTCACCATGTCCATCTGCCTAGCATCCGACATCGCATGCTTGTTAGGACTTTCATCATGTTCATTTACCAAGTCACTTGCACCTGCACACTGGACACATGATATCATATCACAATAAACACTTAAATATGGTTTAGACATTAAAACATGCAACACACATGCTTTGTTGGACTGTATTACCAACCCACCAAAGCATGAAATATATATACATGGGTGATTGCATCAAAGAGAAAAAAATTAAGGTCGAAAAAATAAAGGAATTTGAATTAACTATCTAAAAAAATTAAAAAATAGAAATGAAAAATAAAAATAAATCAATTTTAAACTAGAGGATGTTGCGCGTTGTAGCTTCCTCTGCGATGCCGTGACCTCGCGACTTCTTTTGCAAGGCTGTGACCTCGTGGCTTCCTTTGCGACGCTGCAACCTTGTGGCTTCCTTTGCGACGCCACGATCTCACGGCTTCCTCTGCGATGCTGCAACCTTATGGCTTCCTTTGTGACACCGTGAGGTTGCAGTTGCCTCTGTGATCTCGTGAGGATGTCGTGAGGCCATGGCTTCCTCAACGACCTATTGGAGCACCTTGTCATTGTCGATTCATGTGCAATATAGAAAATTCGGCCTGCACGACACGATATTTTATACTTTGCCTTTGCTTGGTATCAAAAGGTCTAGGTAAGATTTCTATTGTGTCACTTGAATAAGATAAGTTCTTTTGTAAAGAGAGACTATGAAACAAAATTAGGTCTTTAAATTTTACAATTTTTTGTTTTAAAAAATCTTGTATAGTTTTCATCATCCTTTCACTAGTCTTAGCAAAACTAATAAAGGTTCCTTGTTAACCAAGATCCTTAGAACTACTGATACAAGTCCTGTTTTGAGGAGGAGACTAAGGATATTGTTGGGTTTTAATCTTACATCTTAGTTTTAATAAAGTTTTGATCTCTTTTTGAGTTTTTTTCCCTCTTGTATTGCTGCATTAATAACCTTTTTGATGCAAATTGTATGATTTAACTTTAAAGAAAATTTTAAGTGTAGTTATTGGAAAACTAAGAGAAGTTTTGTGCTTGATAACTTTGTGCCAAAACATATTTCAACGGTAATATATTACTAATTAACGAAGTGCTAGAACTATGTTATATTTTTCTTATGGTGGCTACATATATTCCTAAGATTTTTATGGAAATTTTGCAAGTTAAAAGCTAGTTAATTTCCATCATAGATGGGTTGTGACTTATTTAATTATATGGTATGTGAAGATTTATATAGCCCCATCAAAGGTATTGGTTCAAGAAAAACTCCGTGATTGGAACATGAAGTTCGGGCCACTGGCTATTAATTGCTTGGAGATGACCAGTGATAGCGAATATTATAAATCAAAAAGCATACAAGATGCAGATATTATTCTAACTACTCCTGAGGTCGGGAAGAGTTGAACATGTTTAATAATGTTTCTGGTTGCATTATTCATAGCTTTTGTAATCTGAATATTAGTTTCACAGAAGTTTGATGCTGTTACCCGTCATGGCATAAGGAATGGCGACTTGAGTTTTTTTGGTGATATTTCACTTGTACTGATTGATGAAGTTCACTTGCTTAATGACCCCCGTGGAGCTTCATTAGAGGCAATTGTTAGCAGAATAAAGATGCTTTCCCACACTTCTCAGATGGGCTCTAGTCCTCTAGCAAATGTTCGTTTCCTTGCAGTTTCTGCTACAATTCCAAATATTCAAGATATTGGTGGGTTAACATGAGCATACTGTCATCAAATTTCTTACATTTATAAGGAAATGAACACAACAGCAACATATAACTGTTGTCTTCCTGGTTGTGTTATTTTCAGCTGAATGGCTCCTGGTTCCATCAGAAGGAATTAAAAGGTATTGTATGAGTTTTGAAAAAAAAAAGTCTGTCATGATATATGTATTAAATTATCCATTTATATGCATTACAGCTTTGGAGAAGAAATGAGACCAGTGAAATTAGTGACCAAAGTTTTTGGTATGGACAATTTCCATTTTAACTGTCTGAGATTGGTCAGATCTATTACTTCCTTTTTCCTTCTTAATGATGCCTTTATTTTTGTTAATAAGATTTCATAAAACATAAATTATTTGCTGCATGAATGCAAATTTGCTTTCCGGTTGATGTATATAATCTAAAATAACAATAAGTCAAATATAAAACATTAGAGAAGATCTGATTAAATCAGAAATTTCATTTAATTTTGTTGAGGTCATTGTCAAATGAGGTATAATCGTGCTTATGGATTAGGTATTGTTCTATATTCAATGTGTACTAATTTTGATTTCTAACCCACTTGTTATCTTTTCTCACATTTTGTTTCCTTTTCCTTCATTCTGTATGTTTCCTCTGTTTGCTTTTAGAAAAGCACTTTGTTATCTTAGATACTTTTTTTTTTAATCTAATAGGGGTATCAGTGAAGGGGAGATTTGACGCAACGGTAAAGTTGCTGCTTTGTGACCAAAAGGTTATAGGTTTGAATCCCGGAAATAACTTCTTGTAAAAAGCAGGGTAAGACTGCGTACAATGGATCCTTCCTCGGGACCCCGCATAGCGGGAGCTTCGTGCACTGGGCTGTCCTTTTTTAATCTAATAGGGTAATAATGAAGAATGAGAAAATAAAGGAGCTATGGAAGGCTATTTTCATCAAATTGTTAATGAACTTTTCGGTGACCAACTCACTTGGGAAATTTAAGTAGTTTAATTTTCATTGGAGAATTCAAAGTTCAAAAGTAGAATAGACATTACATTGGATGGAAAATGGAAAAGCGATTGGACGAATGATATTCCAATAGAGATACGGAAGTACTTAGAGAAGTAGGGTATTGAATGCCTTACAAAGTTATTCATTCCGATATTAAAAATGAAGAAAATACTTGATCATTGGAGGGTAAATATTCTAGTCTCCTTTATAAAAACAAATGAGGCATATAAAATTGTGTGAATTATAGAGGCATTAAGCTAATGAGCCATATCATGAAATTATAAGAAAGAGTAATAGAAAAAAGATTATGGAAGGTGATCAAGGTAATTGAAAATAAATTTGGATTTATGTTTGAAATACATCTTCTTACACAATTGTTTGGAAAATATTAGGAAAAAAAGTCTCACACATACTATTTATTGATTTAGAAAAAACTTATAATAAAATTAGAGGAAAATTACATTGAGAATTCTAGAAAATATGGTGTTAACAAAATGTATATTGAAACAATTAAGGATATATATATGAGGATGTATTGATAACAATGAAAGTAAATTAATTAAAACTTAAGGATCAATTCTAAGTCCATCTCTTTTTACTAACTCACTTGAGACATTCAAGATATGTTACCATTATGCATGTTGTTTGTCCTAAACAACATCCAAACCTTTATACCACTAAATGGGGTCGGTTTTATGGATCATGTTAACTCAATCCCTTATTATATCTTCATCTATATTTAAATGAATTTTATGGTTGCTAACCAAAACTTCTTTGGTTTCCCTCTTCTTCAATTAATATACGTATTTGTTATGGTTTCACATCACCTAATTGGAGCATTTATTGGTTGCTTAAGTACATGTCTATACCATCTTAAATACATCTCGGAGTTTTCCTTCAATAGGTACAACTCTTACTTTCTATCTGATGTATTCTTTTTTTAGGTTGTCCATCCTATATGTGCACACATTTTACCTTAACATCTTTATCTTTGAAACTCTCAACTTTTGCTTATATGCTTGATTCATATCCAACATTAAGCTCCATATATAGCACGTCTAATTGTCGTTTTGTAAAACTTCCTCTAAGTTTTAGTGGTATCTTACAATCATAAAGAATACTTAACAACCTCCTTTATTTTAATCATCTTGCTTGTATCCTATGTAAAACAAATTTATTAACCCCTCTATCTCTTTACAAAAACGATATTATATACTTAAAACTCTCAGTTATGTGTAAGTCGGTATCTCTTATCTGAAAAAATTGCGTTACTATATTTACTATTACTTAACTTAAATTTCATATTTTTTTGATTTTTCTCTATTAAGCCTAAAACTTATTATTTTTAGCATTTCTTGCCAAGATTGACGCATAATATCATCTAAACAACATGCACTATGATAATATGTTGGGGATGTATCAGCAAATTTATCATGACTAATGTAAAGGATATGTGCTTAGGGCAGATACTTGATATACCATATTTTTATAGGAAACATTTTCGCTGTTGTATTCTTAATTGTTTGAATATACGTTATGCTAACACTTTTGTTTTCTAGAATTCTCTACGTAATTTTGCTATGGACTTCTTCATGAGCTTTCTCCTTTATTCTTATGAAAGCTTCTAAAGTTGGACTGTTGGAGAAATATTTTTACAAAAAACAATTATATGATAACAGATACGCAAAGAGAAAAGTTTTGCAACAAATAGGAAACTTGAAGGTAAAAGATCTTAAGCTTAAAAATGCAAATACAAATAAGGACAATAATTAAATACAAATTTCTAATGTCCAAGCAAGAGAGTAACAACTTTTTGTTAGAGAATTGTTATTTTAGGCTCCCCTTCATCTCCTTTTATAGTCCTCCAACCAACTATGAATAAATTATAGCAGCTGTATTGGTTAATGTTAGTTGACTCCTTTAAGCCGTTAGTTGGTCGGAACTTGGATCTTAGAGGACGTGTTGCTGCTGTTCAGAATTGACTCAATAACTTCAATCCACTTCAACACTTATTAGTCGACTGCTCTCCATTAGTCGACTGCTCTCCATAAGAATGCAAGCTTGATTCCCAAGCAATTATAGATTCAATCGACTCAATATCCTCACAAGTCGACTCAAATTGTTCACAGTCGACTTTTCACATAAATAGGATGATATTTAAATTTAAAGAATTAAATCAGTTAACTAAGCAATCGACTAAAATTGCTTTACTCTTAATTAAAAAAAACATTTTGTTTGTATAAAACAGAGCTTTAGTCTTTTGTTGAGTCAATTAAACTGGTTCAACTTTTCTAAGATCCAGTTGATTTAAGTCAGAATAAAACCTTTATGTTCATGAGAAATATCTCTTGTTAATTATTATTCACTTGACTCAACCTCAACCCTAAACCCTTCTGTGTAAGCAAACTAACTTGAGTTGACTCCATGGTTGATTCAAGTAGTCAATCAACTGTATGTGACCTTTAGTTGATTGAGTCATTGAGGATGACCCTCAAATACCAGGCTTAAGTTTCTGGTTATCTTAATTGACTCAACATTATATAAGTTGACTCTTGGATAGATTTAATTTTTTGAATAAATAATTAATTTAGTCAACTAACTTGGCATTAGATTGTCTAGTTGACTTCGTCACAAACATAAACTTTTTGTTTGCTTGGAATAGAGTCGTAGTCAGTTGACTCATCTTTGAACACAACTTGTTTCTTTGTAATAATTCTTGCCCAACTAAACTGGTGGTTGAACTGCAATCTAGTCGACCAACCGTAGCAGTTGACCAAATGTGATCATCATGTTGGATTGTGTGGGTGTTACAATTGATGTTGTAGATGGGTGAATACCACTTCTGCGATGTTAGTGTTTTAAAACAAAATATGCAGCGAAAATATCAAGAATACAAAACAAAATGGCAACCAAAGTTCGCAGCGACCGAACATGGTTTTGTAGGCCGCAGGCACCTACTCCATTAATTATGTCCGCCAAGTGATCACTCCTGCGAACATGTATTTCTTTTCCTTCTCAACAACACTAAATGTGGAGAAACCTCTTATAATCAACAAATATAGGACATAAAAAATAAGACAAAGCTTTTATAATAGAGCTCAACAAGAAATCAAGTATAGTGCAAGTGTTGTTTGCACTGAGTAGATGATTCTTCTCATAGCCTCTTAAGCTTATATAGCCTTTTCCTCGAATTCGACCGTTTTGCTGATATGGTGATTGTCGGTCAATTGTTTGTTAACCATTTGTCTAGTGATTCACAGTATCTTATGCGAATTGTGCTATTAAAACTTTCATGTTCAGCTGTGTTTGGATCAATCGCTGTAGCATTAGTCAATTGGTTGTAACATCAATCAACTATAGGTGTTGAGTCAACTACTCTGGTCGATTAGAAATTTTATTCTTGACTAAACGAACTTAAGTTGGGTGGGCCAGTTGACTGGCAAGCAAACCTTCTGTTAGTTTCTTAATGGTTTGAATCACTAGTCAACTTGAACCTACTCATCAGTGGATCGATTCATTCCACAATATCCCAAACAGACCCAACTCAAGGTATTGAACTACCAGTTGACTATCCCATATTACTAGTCAATTAGTCCCTAATTGCCAGTTAGTCAATTGGGCAAATCATAAACGCTAAAACACTTAGATTGTTAACATTCTCGGCTAATAGTCACACACAACCATCAATCTGTTAGTTAAACCATAAAACCCTGAAACGCTTAGAACACACTTAGGGTGTGATTTTCTCAAGTGATTCCAATCAATCCCTGTAGATTTGATCACATCTACAATCAAGTCCGCCTAAGTTGCCATCTACTCTTGTCCCTTAGATATAGGTCACTCCACTTATATCTCTCATGAAGTCTCGTCACTCAAATGGATCAAGCCTTGGCTCCTCGTCATTCATCCTTCATGCCTTTACCTAGTTCGCCTTCTTAGCTTGCCATGCTTTCATGCTTCTCGTCCCACAGGCCCTCGAATACTTTCGCCTTCTTGGTTGAATTCATATTTTAATATTTTCTCATAAGATAATGCATATTAAATTTTTATAAAGTATTTTAAAAAATAACTAATTTTCAAAATTAAATTTTAAATTATAAAATCATTTGAAAGGCTTTGTTAAAAGGAAAACAAAATCTCGTGTTTTGGATACCACGAGTTAGTTTTTTTATAGGAAAGAAGATACAACATAATTATAGAAATACCCCTATATATTTACATATTCTAACATTCCCCCTCAAGCTGGAGAATATAGATCATATGCACCAAGCTTGTTACATATGTAGTCAATTCGAGGACCTCTTAGTGACTTAGTGAATATATCTGCTAGCTGATCATGTGAGTTGACCAAATTAGTAGATATTTCTCCATATATGACTTTCTCTCTGACAAAGTGACAGTCAACTTCAATATGCCAATCTTTTCATGGAAAACTGGATTTGAGGCAATATGCATGGCGGCCTGGTTGTCACATATGAGTGGCATTTGTGTAACCTCTCCAAACCGTAGTTTCTGAAACAACTGTTTTAGCCATATAAGTTCTTGACTAGTTATAGCCATAGCTCGATATTCTGCCTCTGCACTGGATCTTGCCACAACATTCTGCTTTTTACTTTTCCAAGAAACAAGGTTACCTCCGACAAATATACAATACCCAGAAGTAGATCTTCTATCAGAGGGAGATCCTGCTCAATCTGCATCAGAATATCCCACAATTCGAGTATGTCCTTTGTCTTCATATAGAAGACCCTTTCCTGGTGCACCCCTAATATATTGAATAATGCGAGTCACAACCTCTCAATGTTTTTTGCACGGAGAGTTGAGAAATTGACTTATTACACTTATTGCAAATGAGATATCCGGATGAGTGATAATAAGGTAACTTAGTTTCCCTACTAATTGCCTGTACCGTTCATGTTCTGAAAGAGGCTCCTCCTGATTTGGTAGGAGCTTGACATTAGGATCCATGGGATTGTCGACTGTCTTTAACTTTAACATTCCTGTTTTTTCCAGAATATCCATTGCATACTTCCTTTGGGATATGATGATCCCATCTTTAGACTGTGCTACTTCTATCCCTAGGAAATATTTGAGTTTGCCGAGATCTTTTGTCTGGAAATGTTTGAAAAGATATTGTTTCACTTGTGAAATCTCGAGATGATCACTAGCTGTGATGACAATATCATCAACATAAACCACTACGTACAGTAGATGAGTGGCGATAAAAGATAGAATGATCAGCCTCGCTCCGAGTCATGCCAAACTGTTGAATTATTGTACTAAATCTATTGAACCATGCTTTGGGTGACTGCTTGAGGCCATATAAAGATTTCTGCAAGCGACATACAAGACCAGAAGACTCCCCCTGAGCAACAAAACACGGAGGTTACTCCATGTAGACTTCCTCGAGCAGGTCACCATGTAAGAATGCATTTTTGATGTCCAACTAATAAAGGGGCCAATGACGAATTGCAGCAATGGACAGGAATATACGCCAAGAAGACATGTTGGCAACATGAGAAAAAGTGAACTCATAATCCAATCCCAATACCTGAGTATAGCCTTTAGCGACGAGATGAGCCTTAAGCCAATCAACCATGCCGTTTGTACCAACTTTCACCGTAAAGACCCATCGACAACCAACCATTGACTTCCCAGGTGGTAGAGGAACGAGGTTCCAAGTCCCACGGCTCTATAAGGCACTCATTTCATCAAGCATAGTCTGTTTCCATCCTGGATGGGTAAAGGCATCACCTGTAGTCTTTGGAAGAGAAACAGACGACAAGGAAGAAAGACAAGAATAATAGGGAGGAGAAAGACAATAATAGCTCAAAGAAACATAATGAGGAGAAAGATTACGAGTGGAACACATACCTTTTCGAAGTGCAATGGGAATATCAGACTTAGGAGATAGGACCGGAAGAAGAGGCGAAGGACTTGGCTCCAAAGATGTGTCTTCAACAGTGTCATTGCAGGGCGGAGGCAAAATAGGATGAGGACGACGCTGATAAACCTGCAAAGGAGGAGACAAGGCTGGGGCTAATAGAGACTCCTCCGGAGGACAAAAGATAGTCACTGGTGCAGTTGGAGAAGGAGAAAATTCTGATGGAGATGCGTGAGGCCCAAAAAATGGAACCGAGTCAAAGAACGTGACATCAACAGAGATAAAGTACTGATGGAGAGTAGGGGAATAACACTTGTACCCTTTCTGAGACCATGGATACCCAAGGAAGACACACTTATGAGATCGGGGAGAGAGTTTGTCAATGTCAGGATCAAGAGCATGAGCAAAATATATAGAACCAAAGATCTTAGGTGGTAAAGGATGAAGAGATTGATGAGGATAAAGTACATGATGAGGTATTTTACCCTGGAGAGTGGAGGAAGACATGCGATTGATGATATAACATGCAGTAAGTACGGTGTCATCCCAAAACTGATGAGGAACATGAGAATGGAGAAGAAGAGTCCGGGTGGTCTCGAGGAGATGACGATTCTTGCGTTCTGCGACCTCATATTGTTGAGGGGTATGAGGGCAAGACGTGCGATGCAACACACCATGAGATACCAAGAAAGTACGAAACTGAGTAGATAAATACTCGCGTGCATTATCACTTTACAAAGTTCGAAGGGAAGTACCAAATGAGTTTTTATTTCATGAAAAAAAGATTCAAAAATAGAAAATAATTTTGAACGATCCTTCATCAGATATAACCATGTACAACGGGAAAAATCGTCTATAAAAGTAACAAAATACCTTGACCCCAACGTAGAAGAAACACGACTCGGACCCCAAACATCAGAATGAACCAAAGCAAATGGAGATGTAGCCCGACTCTCAATGCGAGGAGAAAAAGAACTACGAACATGCTTACCTAACTGACACGACTCATAAGACAAAGAATCTAAGTGAGAAAGACTGAGGATGTAATTGTTTCAACTTATCAAGACCTGGATGTCCCAACTGAGCATGAATAAGAAGTGGAGATGCCGCCGCCGAACCAACAAGAGAGGGTTGTTGAAGCCGATATAGGCCATGAGACTCACATCCGAATCCAATCATCCTCTCCGTACTCTGGTCCTGTAAGGAAATAGACGTTTTAGTACAAGAAATGACACAATTAAGAGACTGAGTAAGTTGACTTATTGACAATAAATTAAAGGGAGCGCCGGGAACATAAAGAACATTATGAATGAAAAGAGACGGAGAAGGATGAACAATACCAATATCATAAGACTGAGTTTGAGAACCATTGGCCATGGTGACCATTGGTAAATAATCGAAAGTAGTGAGAGAATAAAATAGGGATTTATTACCAGTGATATGATCGGTGACTCCAGAATCAAGAACCCAAGGACCTGAAGAACGAGATATGCCAGGAATGAAATTACCAGAATGTGCAACGGTAGCAGTGGAATCAGAACGATCCTCAAACCATTTCAAAAAGTCATTATAGGAAGGTAGTGGGGTCGACGCCGGTGTTAACTATGAGTGGAAGCTGAAGAAGCAACAGAAATCTGAAAGATCTTAGCAGTGCGAGGAGGTTGACCATGTAGACTCCAACACTTATCAATTGTGTGTCCCGGTCGATGGCAATGATCACACCAAGGACGTCCTTTGCCACCCTTGTGAGGTAAGGTCTGTTGTTGTGTCGAGAGACCAAAGCTGACGAGTCAATAGGAATTGAAAGAGGCATCGTCAAGATTTGGCCGGGACACGGAGGAGAGTCGCCCAGGTATTGTCCATGGTAGCTTTTGTGGGGCTACCCAAGATTTGATTACGAATATGAGAATAATCCGTGGGAAGACTATATAAAGCTAGACATAAAAAATTTCTTCCGATTTTCAAGCTCTTCAACAGTAGCAGTTCATTGAAGTCACAAAGAAGGCTAGAGACCGAACTCAGATAAGTTGACATTGAATCCTTAATCTGATGGGCACTGAGGATGGACATGAGATCTTCACAAACTTGATAGAGTCGTCGAGAGGTGTTTGTAAAGAGTTATAGAGCCTGTGTCCAAACAGCTTTGCAGGTTTTATGAGTACGGAAGACATTCCTAAGAGATGGATGGATGGTGGCTCGGATAATGCAACACAACTGAGCGTCAACCTTCTTCAATAGAGGACGATCGACAACTTGAACATCTTTAGTTTGAGTGAGATGTGTCTCATAATCCTGTCCAAAAGCTCAATGTGAGAGACCCAAGAGACGTAATTCTTACAATCCAACTGCTCGGAAGAAAGGGGTGCAGTGATGTGGTTGGTAAAGATTGAGATATCCAACTTTGGGATGCCGGATGTAGCCATTGATCAGTTTGGAAAGAACTGCGAAGAAAGGCTGCGGACTTCGGATGGCGCTGATGGATAGGCAGGACCAACACGGGTGGACGTCGTTGATGGACGCCGGAGAAGATGCTGCTGATGCCGAAGAGTAGGCTGGAATACAGGGTGCGCCGTGCGAACCCTAGCTAGATTTGACGGGACCTCTGAGAGCTTGTCGCGACGAGGGAGGCGCGGCAAGGGAGGACACAACGTCGGCAACTCGCGTTGTGGCAGCGTCGGTCGGTCTGCGCAATGGAGCGACACCACAGACGCGTAGGAGAAAGGGAACGGGGAATGGGGATGACGACAGCAAAATTAGGGTTTTCTTAGGAAATTAGGGTTTGCTTTAACTTGGCTCTGATACCATGTTAAAAGGAAAACAAAATCTCGTGTCTTGATACCACGAGTTAGTCTTTTTATAGGAAAGAAGATATACAACATAATTACAGAAATACCTCTATATATTTACATATTCTAACAGACTCAAAGATAATTATAAAATTATTTGAATGTCTTAAATTATTTCTTGAATATACTGATAAATTTTGAATTTTTAAAAATTTATTTGAAATATTTAAGAATTATATTTTTAAATTGTTTTAAATAATTTTAATTTCATATTTATTTTTCAATATATATTAAAATTTTAAATTATTTTTTAAATTGGTTAATAAAATTTTAAAATTATAAATTTAAAAATATTTTTAATATTTTATAACTATTATCAATAATAATTATAATTATAATATATAATTAACAGTTTAGATAATTATAATATATAATTATTGAAAAAAAATAAAAAATTAACAAAAAAAATCGTAAGTGGCGCGATCCCGGTGAGGTCACAACAAGGTTCCGGCATCCTAGGCGATCCCGCGGAGCCCTTCGCACCCCCACGGAGGGTGATTGCAAGGTCGTGATGGCCTTGCGGTCGCAATGCTAGTCCCGTGTCTGAATAGTAAATACCACTCGTTTTGGGTGGCACAACTTGATATTTCAAACCTTGCATACAAACCATATATACCATATGTGGTAATATGCAATATGTAGCGCACTTCAAAGCTTAGGCAGCAACATATGCGAGACAACATATGTGGGCAGTAACTTGTGACTTAAGCATAGCTGATGAAAGAGGCAAAGCCAATCTATATCTTTTAGAAGTAGGCCAACGAGGTTTGACTGACAATGTTGATATGTGTGGATATAGAAACAATAAGCATGTTGATGTCAAACCATATGTGAAATCTAAAATATATTTTAACATTTAAGAAAAGAGATTATTATTGTTTCTGGAGATAACTAAACTAAAGTTCAAAATGTCAAGTTGTGTTGGAGTTTAAGTCTTTAATCAGAATGAAATTGTATTGATAGTATGCTGACGTTCCAATGATTGGTGTCGAAGACGATTAGATGTTGGAGGAGGGAGGAGATGAATCATGCCAAATGGTATCAGTTTTTCAGAATGATATGCTTCGATCATTTCGTCCGGCCCAATACGATTTCAAACCACGAATTACACTTATCAATAGTCCAGCATAATATAAAATATTAAAAATGAAAATTCATGAAAATTTTAAAACTCTAAAAATTGTATAGAGCTTCACTAGTCGATCTGTTGGGAATGCTTGCTCGACATAGTGTGGCTGAATTGATCCTTAGGCTCACAGGTATTAACCTGGGTTTGCTAAGCATGACCCACCATGTAGGGCCAAGTAATGAGACCTCTAGTCATGTGACATTTCTATTGTAAAAACTAGCTAAAGCCTTTAGCAGCTCTTGACATTGCAATTTTGACATGGCACATAGACCAACCCGTGGTACCTATCAATAGCTACCAATTACCATAAGGTTGATATGTTTTTTAGCTTCCATGGTTGTTACCAATTATAAAACTTCACCAGGAGTGAGTGCAAAAACTTTTCCATCACGAACGGTCCTTTTTATTTTATTTTATTGAAAATGCGAAATTGAAATTTTATCCAATATCCTAGATGAATGTAAGCTGTAGCTTCTATATAACTTGGGCAATATTGTTTTTTTAATATTACATCTTCCATCATAAGATGCATTCTAAGCAAGAGACCATTAAGGTCACATGGCCACAAAAATGGTCAAATGGAGCCAGGTTCAGTAGCAGAGACTTGAAGCCTTCTATTTGCTAGAACACTCTAGAGGTCACATGTTGTACAATGATTCCTTGAGGTTGATAATTATGCCTTTTTCTCCAGAATCCAATGTGTTTTATTTTTTGTGTTTTGTTTTACGGAGGTCATTCATTAGGAATACACTGTCACCTACATTTTACCTTGTTATATTTTATATTTGAAATGATATTTACCTGAAGTTTTATCAAATGAATGGATATGTGTGCTATATGAAGCACTAGCAGATGCTTTTGCTTCCTTTTGAGCAGTCTACTATATATTTATCCGTAGTCCTCTTAAATAATGGTCTCTCCTAACTGCCTTTACATGTGCCATCTTGTTTTGCAGGCTATGCTCCAGCTAAAAATGATTTTTTGTTTGAGAGGGTAATTAGATTCCATTTTCTACACTCTTTGTTTATTCATTTTAATGAGATTTTGTACTTGCAGTGTCATTTACTTCTATATTCTAATGCTATTTGTAGAGTTTAGGAAATGAAAATATTGTATAATGAATTTTCATTCATAAAGGATAATGACATGATTTTCTAAAAACACTAAACATGATTAATTCTATCTAAAACATAACAAGAAAATAGGTATGCCTTAAACTAGATTATAATATATTTCTATGTAATGCTCCCTCTAAAGCTAGAACACAGAGACTATCTATATCTAACTTATTACAAAACTAGTAAATCTCCCACAAGGAAGAATAGATGTGATTGAGAGCAGCAGGTAGTAAGATGGCTCAATTGAGAAATGGGTGCGTAGAGGAATAGACACATGCTGCCTTTAATATTGAAGGATTCAATGAGAGCACGATTCAAAAGAACATCCCATGTGAGATGGTGGATAAACATCAGTTTTTTTTGCTCCCTCACCAAGATTTAAAACGACATTAATAATAGCACAGACAGTTGTTCTACTTTCCTTTTTTCTCCTCTTCCTCCTATTGCCATGATCAATTGTCGTTAATTCTTCTCACTGCTGTGGGAGCTAGTGAGGTTGGGAGAAGCAAAGGGAGAGTGATACACTAGGGAAAAAAACGGTGTGATATGGTCTAAGAGTGGCATGACAAGTTAGGAGAGAGATAAGGAAGGGGAAGAGAGCAAGATTGAGAGTGAGCGAGAGAGATTGGCTAACCTAACGGGGAAGAGAGGAAGAAGCTAAGGCTCAATCTAGGATCCAACATCACAATCAGATCAACATAATGGCAATTAAGATCTGTGTGAGAGGGAGTGTGATGAGAGAAATTAGGTGGGAGAGAGGAACCACGAGAGATGAGAGACATGATGAGAAAAAGAAAAAAAAATTCTCATCACTAAACTCCTAACCAAAATAAGTTTGATATGACCATTAACTAATCAAATTAAGCCCTAATTGAATCTAACTTGAACTCGCTTGACTCAAACTACATACCTAACCAAGGACTCAATCATACCCAAATTACAACTCTAATTGGGCTCCTTAAAGCTTAATAACGAGTTTCATTTAGCTTATACAAGAACAACCAAGTCTTATTCCATTAGGTGGGGTTGGCTATATGAATCTTTCTATGCCATTGGATTCTATCCTCTACTATATCATCATTTATATTAAATAATTTTTATCTTGTTTTATTGTTGCTAACCAATTCTTTTTTGGTGTTCCTCGTTTGATGTGCATATTTGACATAGTTTCACATCGCCTGACTAGAGCATTTATTGATCGTCTAATACATGTTTGCATTGTCTTAAATGTGTCTCTTGAAGTTTTCGGTACAATTATGACTTTCTCTCTAATATTTTCATTTCTATCATGTCTATCGTTTAACTTAAATAATTAATAAAATTTAAAATTAAATAACAACAATAGATTTAATATAAAAAAAAACACAAGTTAAAATTTTGTCAACATTCAAGTTATAATTCTTATATTTAAGGAAAAATTTAGTGCGATTAATGATTCAATAGAGATTTATATTTTGGAAGAAGTAAGCAAATACAATTGAGTAATTAAGGAAGTTGCCAAAATGAGTTATAAAATTTTATTTGTCTTTTTCCTAATTAAATTAAATAACACAATTTTTTTTAATATATTTAGCCTTTAAATTATCATTTAATGAAGATTAAGGAAAATGATGCAAAAAAGTTACATATTTATTAAATGGCAACAACAACTAAAAGAGAAGACAATAATGCTTCAATAGAACACTTGAAAAATATTTTTAACATAGTTTTGAAAAGGAAAAAAGAAAGATTTTGACTCTTTTGAATGAAAAAAGATTGCAACACAAGATTTTGATCTCATTTTGACAATCCTCAACCTGTAAAATTAATGTGATTGTTAATGCAAGCATTAATTTATAATGAACATAGATGTGGAATACAATTTAGATGCGACAATTTTTTTTTTTTTCATTTAGCTGGTGAGTTCCTACTTCCTACAATGTAAATAAATTTTTTTTTCAAAAAAGTAGAAAGGAAAATTTAAAATTTATAGGTTGTTTATTAAATCAGAAGATGATATGAAAAATATAAGATATAACCCTTGATTGTATTACCTCTAAGCAAGGTGATTGACATTCTCATAATTGTTTATAATATATTGCTCTGAAATATTAATGGAAATGATTTTTTTCTTTAATTGGTATGAACTTATATTTGAAAGCAAATAAATACTGAAATTGTATTAGCACAACGTAGTATTGTTCAAATTAGAGACCAAAACTCCGATATAGCTTGAAAATTTTAAACCATGCATGCAAAGGTTGCCCATGAAGGCTATGGAGGAGGAAAATTTACTTGGGATTGCAATGGGTGGATGCTCATTGGAGTTCTTGAAGTACGAGGCCTCCTCAAGGCCTCAAAGGTGGGGAGGCCTCATCCTCTAGGACTTTTGGTGATGGGATCTGTTGGATGAATATGAATGCTTGAGCAGCTCAGGAGGATGTTGGCTGAGCTTTGCTGCTTCTATAGGGTACACAGAAAATGGCTCTTAGGAGGCATCATGAGAGTAGAATAGAAAGGGGGAAGAAGATGCCTATGGATAGAAATCGGTGCCTCCCGCCTCAAGGGAATATTCTTCTGTTGGAAACTTATCTTAAAAGGATGACTCAGATACCATGTAGAATTTGAGGAAGGAAGAATATTGTATTATAATATTTTTCATTAATGATAACTATCTGCATTTATAGACTCAATTTAAAACCCTACTAATTCTATCTAAAACATATGCATAAAAGTAGGTATGTGCTAGACTAAGTTATATTTTATTTTTTTTTATGCGACACTTGAAAACAACACTATCTAACTTCCCTTCTGTTAGGATGAGCCTGCTGTAAAACAAATTTTATTTTACTGTCTTATCTGTCGTTTGTTCTTATGAGGTATTTTCATTATCTTTGCAGCGCCTCCAGAACTTCATTTTTGGTAAATGAAAAACCAATTCCAATTGAGCAGTTTATCTTTTTTTTCTTCTTCCAGTATAGTGATTCATTCTATTGCTATTTTAAGTAGTGGCATTACATCTAAGAGTCTACTGCAGATCTTCTAATGCAGTATTCCAAAGGAAAATCTGCACTAGTGTTTTGTTCTACTAGAAAAGGAGCAGTAGAGTCAGCACAATGCCTCTCACAGATAGCAATGAGACTTGGTCATTCAAGTCCATTCGTGAAATCCATTCAACAGCAGGAGAAACTGAAGGAAGCTTCTCTATCTTTTACTGAGAAGCAAATGCAGTCCTTTATCATTCATGGCGGTAAAAGTACTTTTTCCTCTAACACCTACAAGCTTTCAAAAATAAAATTGAACAAATTTGTGTGTTTTTTTTTTAAACTTCTTTAGTTATTTCTTTATGCACATATGGACTGGGAAAGGCTGGATGTTCAGACAAAAGAGACTATGATTTCGATTTTGGCTCAAAACCTTCCTAGATTGAATGTTTCTCGTCCCTTTCAGTTGGTTATCATAATGGTGGGCTTAGCATGAAGGACCGTAGCCTTGTTGAGGGCCTATTCCTAAAAGGTGATATTCAGATTCTCTGCACCACAAACACTCTTGCACATGGGATCAATCTACCTGCGCACACTGTGGTAGTCAAATCTACACAGTATTTGTAAGTTCATATGTTGTTCTCCAGCTTATATTTCAACCTACTTACAAAATTAACAAATTTTGCTGAGTTTGCATTTATCTATAGCAACAAAGAGAAAGGCCTCTACACCGAATATGACCGGTCTATGATTTTGCAAGTACATTACTCTCTTACCTTTTGTCTGCTTCTGCACAATTACTTAAGCTATTCTCTCCTGAAGTTAAACTGTTTGTTTGAAGATATGATACTGTTAGCTCACTGGATCAGAATGGTTATACACTAGGGCAATATGCGAAGACGTATGGGCTGTTGGAGAAAAAATTTAATGATTTTTTTAAAGCGATAAGAGTGAACAAGATTGTTCATTCCAATTTCTTCAATAATGCTAACACTTAGTTACAACCCAAACACCACTTCCAAAGCATCAATGCCCAAGTCCAGTACTAACAGCTCTAAATGTAACTAACTAAGAAAGTGGAAACTACTGACACCAAACTAAAAAATTACTACATTCCACATTCCACATTCCACATTCCACATTCCAAACAGGATCATCAATCAAGGTTCAAAATCTTGAGCCATGTCGGTATTTTGATGCTGATAGCGAATTAGAGGTGGAAGGAGGAAGAAAATGAAAAAAAATAGTTAAATTCTAATTTTATTTTCTATTATAATTTTGGACAAACTAAAAAAGTAACAATATTATGTCAATTCTTCTAGCATGCCAAGAGGTGTTGAGTGTTGATATGAAATGATTGATTCTCATTAACATGATTGATACAATGACATAGGAGACATTATTATACTGAGTAGTATTAATTTCACTAATTTATTGGAATGTAATGTATTGACTGATTTGCCTAGTATGGTATGAGATTTCATACTATGGTCAAAATAATATATATAGACAACTATAATAGAGTAGCTTAGATATATGTGAGGAGCTATTTCCGTTGAATTAACATTAGGCAGCCGTAGTGCTATTAATGCAAAGTAGTTTTTATTCGTTATTTGAGTCTACCACCCAAAACATGATACATGGAGCATATGACCTTAGCACCAGCTCAACAACTCCATAGCTTGAGCTAATCAACATATAGTTGCAACATAGCTTCAATATTAATGCTACAGCTCCTAGTGGTGCATTTGATTTGTCGAATATAATAGATAAAGAAAAGTTATTTCTACCAAGAAAATAGACACATTCTTTATTGGAACCAAATAGATAAAGGATAACTATTCTTATGCTTTACGTTTGGTTGGTAGGAATATACCAGAATATTATAAGGAACGCACAAGGAATAATTAATAATGAAAAAAACCTCTACATGAATAGTTTGTTTAATTGATCTCACACAATTTACCCTATTAGTTCGTCTGACCTAACCAACTTGCCAATCATCATGTTTGCCCAATCATCGTATTTTGACCCGATTGCCCAAAATCTCAACTCAACTACTTAATTTGCCTAGTCTTGACTCAACTAACCCAATCTGCTCAAGTAGTATGATTGGCTCAACCATCCCGTTTGACCTAATTACTCTAATTGGGGTAGTCCCATTTGTATTGAATGTGTTCTTTGAAGGATGAAATAGATAAGCAATAACTAGGCCTATTCCATTCCTTATGATTTTGAATAACTATTCAATTGGAATTAAGATTTTTTATTTTTGTATCCAAATATAGGAGTATATATTTTATGAGAATTTATAGGGAATAAAATAAGTATTTTTATAAATTGCACACCATAAATATTGCTTCTTACTTGGTCCAATTAGATTGTCCGACTTAACAAACCCAATGTGGTCAACTAGTTTAGTTGGCGCTAATGCCCCATTCGTATTAAATTTGTTCTTTGAAGGATAAAAAACGACAGCTTGGTGCACAAAGCTCCAGCCAATACGGGACCCCAGGAAGGGTCTATTGTATACAACCTTATCCTGCTTTGAAGATGCTATTTTTGAGACTCGAATTCGTGACCTCTAGGTCACACAACAACAACTTCATCGTTGTGTTAAGGCTCCCCTTCTCTTTGAAGGATATACTCTATAAAAATTTAAATTTTTATACTCATTTGATTTACTTAAATTGCCTAATTTAAGTTGCTCATCTAAACCTTTATTAAAAAGTTGATAAAAATATCTCTTCTATCGCTCTTTTATTCTCATCATTTACTATTACCCTATTGCATTTATCTTTTAATACATCTTATTTGGATAAGATATCTTATCTTCCTCTCTCTCGCTCTAGCTATTATGTCCTCTTCTTTTATATCCAATTTTTGATATAAATATTCAAAAGTTTCATTCTTAGCTTTCTTGACCTCTTCCTTGGCTATTGTATATTTTTTCAATTTTTTTCGTTCTTACATGTATATAATACCTTATAAACGTGGTTGGTTTCCTTCACTTTCTCTGGTACTTTCTCATTTTATCATCAAAATTCTTTACTTGGTGGTGCATGTCCCTTTGACGAGTAAACTTTTGGCTACTATTGTCAACTTTGTATCATCTTATCCCATGTCATATTCGAGTTATCGTATATTTCTCGTAATACTTGTACTCCTACCTTCTCTTTAAATATATTTTGTTTCCGATTCTTTAATTTTTACCACTTAATTCTAGGAGTTGTACATATTTTTTTTGGATAATTAAAAGTGGTATATCATGTATCTAAATGTACAAAAGTGAGGTTTTAGGGTCTATTCATGTCTGATGTAGTATCAGATTTGAATAGATACCTAAAGACCTGCATACATGTATCTTCACGCTCCTGAATATCCTCTTTACATCTGGCCCTAAAAAAAAAACTACGATTTTGGGCACTCTACCTCTTGATACTCCTGCCGGTCTCCGGTGGGGAGCCTTCGCTGTGCCAGCATCTAGAAAGTGACTGCATGACTCAGCTGAATGTAAAACTGCCACACTGTCCAGGCACATGTCACCCTAGGACTGGACTGGGACGTCTGAAGAAATCACTGTCCTATGCAAACCACCCTGCCAGTTCTAGAAGATTTAAGGATGAGATCTCATATGTGTAGTAAACGCTTGATCAACGGGGAATCTAAATGAGCTACATGCCAGGTCCACAAACCTATGTTTAATTAGCTGGACGTCGTGCATATTTTCTTTCTATTGATACTATGATTGAGGCGTATATCTAACACTATTAACTTATATTGAGTAATTAAGTTTTCTCCATGCATGACCTTGTAATTTTTACAAATCTTTCTATTCTTCTTCCTAACCATAAGAAAGTTGAATTTGAAATAACTACCTATTAGAATTGATCTTTTTTTTTTGTGCAACCAAACATAGGAGTATATATTCTATGAGCATTTATAGGGAATAAAGGTATTTTTTTTAACTAGACACTATAAATACTGCTTCACATTTGTTCCTCTACACATTGAAAAGCTAACTCTGAATGATGACATTCTTCACCTCCCTTTTATTCTCTTTAGCGATTACTTCATGTCAACTTGAGATTGAGGACAACAGATTACTCTGTCCAAGTTTACCCAATATAACTTCCCATTATCCACGTAACATCATAGAGCCAAATAGGTGATCAGTCGTCTCCAATGCATATGTTCAGACAACTTTGTTATAATTAGGGAGTTTGGCCTTCTTTCATGCTTACAGTCAAACTAATAGTAGATAACTCATTAGGCTTTTAAAGCTCCTCTATTAGCCCATAACTCACCATGCCAAAATAAATTATTGAGTTACAATCTCGCCCACTTAATACTTGACATTCTTGTCGCCAAACTTTAATTCAGCTCAAAATCATCCCTAATTATTGTTATGTGGGGCCAAATGATGGCTTTATCATTGCGCATGACATGAACTCGATGAGAATAGAATCTCATGAACCCAAGACAAATTGAAGGAAAAAATCATAAAAACAGATAAGATGGATGATGTAACCGAGAGCCAATGCTTAACAAAGCATCAATCTGAGGTCCATGAGATAGAAGACGTGACAACCTATGGGATTTAGGTTGATAAGCTGATGAATGCCATAAGGGATTAATTTAATAAGTTCTAGTTCAATGAAGAACCAACAAGTAATAGCCTCACCATACTTTTTGATTGAAAACAAAGATTAGATTCATGTGTGGCCACCCCTTAATTTATAGCTAGAGGGTAACCTAAAATCTAAAAGGTTAAAAGTAAGCCCATTTAGAAAAGGCCTAGATAGAGTACTTAGTTTGAGCTTAAGTTATCATTACAACACAAATAAAGGTAAACTTTAGGCCTACATATTAAAATTGTCCTCACTACATGCAAATGAAATTTAAATGATTAATTAAGCCTATTTAAGACTTGAATTAGATTGACTAGGCTGCATACTTGCTCTTGTCTAAATATGCTTCAACTGCAACTTTGACTTTAACATTTTTAATCAACCCATTGCTTCTTCTTTCTTAGAAGCTTACTCACTTGTCTCTGTCAAATTGTTAGTTCCTATTTTTTTTTTCATTTTTCTTACCATGTATGTGTCCTGGTCAACATCCGATGATAAACTCCTCTTGGGCTGCTAGTGCTATATTCCCATTTTTACGCTCTTTTCCCTTGCTTTCTAATCTAGCAACTCGAGCTTCATGTAATTATGTTGTGAAACATTCCTCTAGGGTATATACCTCAAGGTTTTTAGATATATAGGAGTTGATGATAGACACCCATTGTGTCATTCTAGGGAATGTATTGATCGTGCTCCTTAGGGTATTGCGATTGGCCATCATTTCTTTGAGATTACTTAACCTTGTTAAATTTCCTTGAGTCTTGAGTGGAGGTTTGCCACTGATTCCTCTTTTTCTAGTCAAAGGTTGTCGAGTTGGCTTCTTAGCAAGTTCTGTTTAGCAAACTTCACCTTTGAGGTTCCTTCGTGAAGTACAATAAGCTTTTCCCAAAGCTCTTTCACATAGTTGTACACACTGACCCTGTATATTTCCTGCATTGGTAACACGCTAAATAAATGGTATTCAACCTTACTGTTTGCCATGAAGTCCTCTCATTGCTTTTTAGTCCATTGGTGTTCCTCAAGTTCTTCTCCATCATTGTCCCTAGGCATCTCAAAATTATATTTTATGAAAATCATAATATCAAAGTTGGTTAAAAAAAATACCTCCATTTTGTGCTTCAAAAGTGCAAAGTCTTCTTCAAACTTAGGAGGTTAAATTGTGGATCCGACCATCTCTACATTCACTATTTGATCCTCTCGATCTAGGAGCTTAGTTGGTGATTAGTCCTTCTAGGCGGTCTCACTTTGATACCAAGTATTAGAGTGATTATAATGTGGAAGCTAGTGTTGGGATTGCAAGAGGAAGGGGTGAATAGTAAACCTACAATAAAATCGTTCTTCTTTCTCTTGCAAATTTCTTAGCAAGGGGACACACATTAGAGTAAAAACATAAATAAAACAATCACAAGCATACCAAAAAATGAACTCCGGGATTAACTTGGTTCACAACCCTTAGGTTGCTAGTCCGAGGGACAACAATTTCATAGCTTGTATATGTGTATTGTTTTGTAATCTCGAGCCTTTGGTTCTTATTTTATAGCCTTCGCCTCGATCATCACTTTGCTAACATGGCATCTTCAGTTGATAGAAAACTGCTGATCATCCATGAATAGGTCATCTCTTTTCGCCTTTGCTGACAAGGCAACTTTTTGATCGACCAAATCTTTTTTGGTCACATGATCCTCGGTTAATTTGGATCTCTGAGTGAGTCACTCTCCACATCATCTTCATGTTGGACCACACCTCTTTTTTCGGTCACATGATCTTTGCAAATATTTGTTTAAAAAGAAAAGAGGATAGAATACCATGCATCAAGACATGTTTTTCGGTTGATAGTTTCAGTCAATCAAAATCATGTTTCTGATTGCCCGAAACTTTTGACTTAGGTTAACTGCAATCAAGTCCGCCTAAGTTGAGTCTACTCTTCCTCTCAATTATATTTTCACTCAACTTGGATCGTCATAGCTTACCTTAAGTAGTCTTCTGGCTTCTCGTCTCTTGGATTCACCAAGCCCTCTGGCTCACTCCCTATGCATCCTTCTTGATCTTCGGTGTACTCTTCTGCTAAGCTTCTCATCCCTCAGATGCACTGAATCCATTGGTTCCCTTCCTGATCCATCCTTCTTGCTTGCTTACGTCTTCTACTCCAAGTTTAGTTCCCTCAGGTGTCTTATAGCACCCGTCATCGTACTCCATCGGACATTGAGTCATTGACTAGTTTTGTGTGTTTTTCTAAGTCCCTGCATACTTAGACACGCATCAAACACAAAAGTAAGGCCTAACTTAAACTGATTTGACCAAACAACAAAATTATGGTTAACATCACTTGGGTTCCAACAATCTCCCTTCAACCATTTGGGGTACTAACATTCTTTATACACAATCAAAGTTCAAGCTTCTTGTTTTGACTCCCAAACACCCAAATGAATATTAATGGATGAAACAACCCCTTCATAGATCAGGTAACCCTTCATACATAGGGTAATACGAAATTTACTCATTAACTACTAATAACTAAGCTCTTAAAGGTTCTTGGTTAAAAAGATAAGCCAAAAGTGCTCCCCATTTGAATCTTTGCACAACCATAACTTTTTCGTTGAAAATGCTTTGACTTGTTTAAAAAAGTGGCTGAATTTACTCTCCCTATGAATTTTGCAAAGACATTACCTTGGAAAATGCTTTGACTTTTTTCCCCAAATCTGCATGCCCCTCAACCCATGCTTTAACTTGTTTTAAGAAATTTTTTGCATGCTTCTTAACTCTTTAGGATGCTCAATCAAGTTGGGTTTCACTTATTTGGTTCATGGACTGAAAGATAATACCATAGGTTCAACAAGGTACACAAGGGTGGGTTGTAACATATTCTACATTCTTGTGCCAATCTCCCTGGGTTGAAAAAGTATTGTCCTTTAGTTCTCATTTGTTTCATACTTTCATGATAAGTCAGCCACATTGGACATAGAGCACACTCCATTATCTTTAGATATTTCAATCTCATAAGCATTCTTGCCAAATGGACCATCTGCCTTTAGTTTCAATTTCCCAAATTTACCTTGAGGAAACCTCTCCTTCCTTAGGTGAATCCAGACCTAATCACCCTCATTAAACTACATGTGCTTTTTGTGTTTGTTGGCAGCTTGCAACCAATTAAACTCCATGCACTTTCTTGTATTTGTTGCAGATTGCATGTACTTTTCATTTTGCTTCTCATTGGTTGCCTTAATACTCTCATGCAACTTCTTTATTTGCTTAGCTCTTTTATCTGCATCTCCACTTAATTACTTAATTGTAGAATGAGGAACTATATCCTTAGGACCAGTAGGATTAGAACCATAAACATCCTCAAAAGGACTCTTACCAATGCTATGATGCATGGAACAGTTTACTCAATTTGTGGAAGCATGAGATCCCACTACTTGATGTTTTTACCAACATAGCTTTTGAGTTCGTTCCCCAAGTTTCTACTGGTTAGCTTGGTTTGCCCGTCGGGGTTTTAGATGAAGAAAATGAACCCAATAGCGAACCAAAATATGATGTTGATGAAGAAGAGGTGACTATGCTGATCATGGTAGGCCAATCGTGGTGCAACGCAGCTTGAAAGTATTTTATATGGCTGAGGACGAGAGTTGGGTGAGGAAGAATGTATATCACACCTGATGTACTTCTCATGGCAAGGTGTGCTTGGTTTTGATTGATAGTGGCAGCTTTGAGAACGTGATAATGGAGCAAAACCATCATTGTTTCACACGTGCTTGATGTTTTTGCCAACATAGCTTCTAAGTTCGTTCCCCAAGGTTCTATTGGTTACCTCAGTTTTCCTTGGAAAATGCTTTGACTTTGTTTCAAAATCTGCATGCCCTTAACCCTTGCTTTGATTTGTTTCAAAAATGGCTAAATTTACTCTCCCTATTAATCTTGCAAACCCATAACTTTACCTTGGAAAATGCTTTGACTTGTTTTTGAAATCTTCGTGCCCCTTAAATCTTGCTGTAACTTGTTTCAAGAAACATTATGCATGCTCCTTGACTCTTTAGGATGCTCAATCAAGTTGGCCTTGCACTTATTTAGTTCATGGGTTGAAGATGATACCATAGGTTCAACAAGGTATACAAGAGCGGGTTGTAGCACATTTTGCATTCCTGTGTTAATCTCCCTGGGTTGAAAAAGTCTTGTCCTCATTTGTTCCATGATAAGGACTTAAGTCACCCACATTGAATGTTGAGGACACTCCATAATCTTTAGCTAGTTCAGTTTCATAAGAATTCTTGCCAATTCTCTTAAGTACCTTAAATGGACCATCTGCCTTTCGTTTCGATTTTCTAAATTTAACTTGAGGAAACCTCTCATTCCTTACATGAATCCAGACCAAATCACCCTCATTAAACTCCATGTGCTTTCTGTGTGTACTTGTCATTTTGCTTCTCAATGGTTGCCTTACCACTTTCATGCAACTTCTTTATGTGCTTAGCTCTTTCATCAGCATCTTCACATAATTACTTTTAAAATTGTCATTGCCAGTCTATTATATCTAACTCTCACTTTTAAAAGGCTAAACTTATCCCTTGATCTCTGTAGATGTGTGGGAGGGCTGGACGCCCACCATTTGATGATACTGGAACAGTTATAATAATGACAAGAAGGGACACGGTTATACCCACAGAAGTTCTCTTTTAACTTGTGCTTCTGTTTTTCTTTGATTTTTTTTTTCTGAAATCTGTATGGTACATATTTAGGTACATCTATATGAAAGCCTCCTGAATGGGTGTGAACTGGTTGAATCTCAGTATGCTACAGAATTCCTATCTGGAACATTTAAACTTCTGTTTTTTCTTATATAAACCATCCTTGCTTTGATTGTAGTTTAATAATTTTCTTATTTTCTAGTTTCAACAATTGTTTGTCTTCCTAGGTTGCTTTCTTGTGCAACGGAACATCTGATGGCTGAGATTGTTCAGCTGATTGTATCTGATATAAGCTTGGCAATTGAATGGCTGAAATGTTCATACCTGCATGTAAGGATAAAGAAGGTACTTTTTCATTATTGTTCAAGATAGTTCCTGCCTATAGATAAACATCTTCAGAGAGTTTTCTAATTTCACATTTCAAATCAGAATCCAGAAAACTATGGGTTAAAGAGAGGAATTCCTTCTGAATGCCTGGAAAAGCACATGCTAGGTAATATTTTTACATGTGATTTCATGGTTAAGTCTTTAAGTCCATGGTCATATGAACATTCAATATTCATATTTTCTTATAATCAGAAATATGCATGGAAAAGATTAAGGAACTGTCAGAACATGGAATGGTTTGGACTGATGAAGATGGTTTCTTGTTAAAGCCTTTAGGTACCTCTATTTGATGTTTTATGGAATTTGAATTCAAGTTTGTATATAATAGAAATCCAGGGACTTCAAATGATGATTCTGACAACACACATACTTGTGGTATGATCAGTATACTGATTAAATGTGTTGGATCTCTGGTATATAGTCATTACACATGATTTGTTTCTTTTTGTATGATAAACTACACTTGCACTTGTACTTTCTTTTGCCCTGCTAAGAAACTGTCTTGGGAAAACAACAATTTTTGGATGATAAGGTTTCTTGAATTATAATTTAGGCTTTGAAATCATGGCGGCTGTTATGACCCACATATTATTGCTTCCTATTACTTATGCCTCATTTGAAAGGTTTCTCCAGTTTCTTTTGATGATTTCATTGATTTATTATATGACTTGCATTCAATACGCTGCACAATGTGGAATGAGAGTAATTGATCTTTTATTTGCTTTGGATTTTTCACGCCATTGGATGCATGCTCATTTGCTAAAATGTTAGTGGAGTCATGATCCAAATTATGCTCAATTCTCACTTCTCATCCAAAGGTATGCTTAATAATTGTTCCTTGTTTTCTCGCCGTTTCTAGTCATACTCAAGGTTTAAAATCTTGGCTCATGCCGAGGTTTTGGTTCCGGAACGGAATGATACAGTTTCGGTATTATATCGTGCCGTGTCAACATAGTTTTAGTATTTTTAGATATAAAATATATTAATTAAAAATAAAAAATAATCTAAATAATTTTAAAAATAAAATAAAATAAAAAATATATTTTTAATATATATATATATATTAAATTAAAGAGATAATTTAATTAAGCTTTAATTAAACCTATTTAAATTATCCCCATCATTGCAAGGGATTGATTAAAATTATTAACTTAATTAAACCTAAGTTAAAACATTTGCCCCCACTGTTTTGCCCAATTTCGCTCACCTATTTCACGCCGCGAAGCGTTGCTATGTTCGGACGAGTCATTGAGCTAGCGCAATGCCTCATGAGTCGCTGGTGGCCTTTGGGCTAGTGCGACGCCTCTAGACATGTCGCCAGCCACCTCCGAGCAGGCGCAACACGTTCGGAAGCGTTGTCGGGCCCGCGTTATGCCACTAGACATGTCGCTTGGCTATAGCGACGCCTCCGAACCCATTGCTGGGCCTGCGGGGCCTCGAGGCTTGCCGACACCGGAGATGTGGCTGTGTCGGTGCCGGTCCGCAGGCAGAACAAAATGTTTCGCCTATATCAGGCAAAACGGAACGAGATTTTAAATCTTGGTCAACCTACTTTAAGTTTCCTGCAAAGGATGGAAAAGTTAAAAAAATGAAACTCTTCCTTTTATTTACATCTTGTTTTCCAACTTTTCCATCCCTTCATTTTTTTTGTCTTTTGAAGGTAACTGACACTTAGAGTTAGGACATTGTTCACACTTCTAGAATTATGACTTGAAATGCATATATCTGTTGAAGTAAAAAAAATTTAAACCTTTTACAGTGGAGTTCTTAGCTTTTTAATAATGGTGCAGGTGTAGCTAATTTATTTTAAATGTTCAAAATGACAACTGTCTACTTAATTTGTTTCTGATTTTTGAGAAACCTATGTTATAGCAGAATGAGTTGATTTTTGGCATAATTATTAATATTAACCTTTTTGTGGATAGCTTTTGTCATGTTTTTGTTACTGCTCTTCTAATGCTTGTTGATTCCTATTTTAATTGGTGATGATTTTGTAGACAAGAAAATATAGGAACGAGAAAGCTATAACTGCACAATTGTCAACAAACTGTTATTCTGTTTAGTAATGTAATTATAAGTGTATAGGAAAACAATTTTTGTCATGACATGGAATTGTCTAGTAAGCCATTTTTAAGGAAAAATCAACAAGGTCAACTTGCCTAGTGATATTTACAATCAAACTTGGCAAAAAGGACAACAATTATGTGATAATTTTTGATGCCATCAATCTCCAAGTGGCCGAGATCGACTATTTTATTTTGATGTGGTTGGCAAAGCTTTTAAGTTTATTTTGTGTTATGAAATGTGTGTTGAGTGTGTAGGTGCTTGACAGGTTGCATATGAAGTCAGAAAATTTCATAAAGGAGAGTTGAGTTCAATCAGGAGTTTGGCAGCTTGCAAAGCTTGTGACTACGATAGTCACGTAGGAAGATTAGAAGCTAAGGTTGATAAGCTTGGCTGGCTGCTTACAAGGTCCAAGTTGACCTAGAGCTTAGCAGATTTTTTATAGTTCGATAGGGTCTAGTTGGAAGACCAAGAGCTTAAGGTTCGATAGGAGTTAGCGGGGTGTTCATGATGCAAGACTCACGTGGTCAAGTAGTTTTTTAATTTGATGCCTTAGAGGCCTAGAACAAGGTGAACTCGAAGGCAAGGCAAACAATGACATAGAGCAAGCTTGAAGCGCTAAATGCATAAAAGGGACCCAAGACCTCATGAGATGGACTTAGAGGCGAGATGCATTGGCGACATTGAAGATAGTGAGTTGAAGGTTTATGATGGGATGCAATCTTGGGTTGTTTATTTTACTAGAGTCTACCTAGTGGTTTGTACAATCAAGGATCAATGAGTTCCTGGTCATACTCAACGTTTCAGCTTCATCTTAAATGAATTCAGAATCCTTATAGAAATTTAGTCAACTAGACATTATTATCAATTGATTGAAGTCTTGAGTCGACTCAGGAATCAATTATAAATGTTCTGCTCATGACAAAAAGGTTTTGTTTCAGCTTGAACGAAAGAAGAAGGATTCAATTGATTGAAGCTATTGAGTTGACTAGGTAGTCAATTGTTCGAAATAGCTTGAGATTGAACTGACTGTTTAGGTGTTTCAGTCAATTTGAAAATTATCTGTTAGCATGATAAGTTTATTATCTTATCCATTGGAGTTGACTTGAAGTTGTATTAGTCGATTGAAAGTTTGAGCAGACAACTCAACTAAAAAACTAGTTTCTGTTGGATTGTCTTGGAATTGGTTTGAGGTGACTTATAACATTCGATGGAATTAGCATTTGAGTTGATTGGCGACTAGTTGTAGGCTATTAAGGTTTTCACATCAGCGTTTTGATTAACTGAAGAAGATTCGAGTAATAAAAAATTATTTGGCTTGCCTTATCTGCTGATTTAAGGGTAATTAACATACATAATGGGGGTGCAAGGGTATCTCAAAACATAAAATACTCTCATTCTTTTGTTCCTAAGTGCCTGCAATGACTCTCGGAGCTAGAAATCATCAACGCTTTAGCTCACATGAGAATTTCAACTGTTGAGAACTGTTCTCACTGTTTATATATTTTGTAAGAGAAGAATTCTTGTACGATCATAGGAGGTTTCTCCACCTCTTGCGAAGGACGCTTGATAGTAGTTTTCGTTGAAAGATTCACCCAATGAATCAGGTGGTTGAGAAGGACAAGAGAGTACAAACCATGTTAATATCTCTCTTAATATTGCTTTCAGATTATCTGATAATTTACATTTTCATTTTTACTATTTTATTTCTCATACTAAGTACTAACAAACACATATATTTATGATAATTTAACATTTACCTAAGCCTTTTACTTGCAAGAGAAGTTGAATTTCATTTTTAGGCTATCAGCTATTCACACCCTCTGGCTATGCATTATATCCTACAATATATACCAACTATAGCCCTTATTTTATTACCTATATAGTGTACCTATGAATTTATTAGGTCAATATCCTATTTGCAAGTTTTTTCTCTATTAAGTTTCACTTAGATAAACTAAGTACGGAATATAAATTAATGTTTAGTCATTCTCAAATATTAAGGTTAATTTTGGAATAATTCAAAAATCATACTAACTTTATGTATAAGTGGCCATCACACTCTTGCATGTTTGATTTAGCAGATGAATAGGAGGGAAATGAAAGGAAGTGGGAAAGGGACATGTAAAGCCTTTCCCTCTGCCTCTTCCTTCTTAGCTGTGCACCCAAGTAAGCAAGCTTTTATATATAATTATAATTTACCTCTATATATAACATTGGCGGGATTTCCCCTTCTCTTCTTAAACTAAATGTGTTGGGAAGGAGACATTAGATTTTTAGGACACGAGTTAACATGGACTATAGCAATAAACAAAACACATGTATTATAGCAAAAAAGACAAATCAAGCTGTGTTCTAACTTGGTGGGGTTGGCTACATAAAGAGCTCTGTTTAAGCCTATATCAGAAGAGCAAAAGACAATGTTCTTGTAACCAGTGTTGAAGTGCTGAGCCGTGTCGCCCGAAACCGTTAGAATTTACGGTTCTGGTGCAAAAGCGAAACCGACATTGCACGTGAATAAATTTTGCGTGCGATCGATGATCACGGGACACCTACGTGTTGCCGGAAGCGTCGAGGGATGCTTCTGGTGCCGCGGGAGACGTCACCGGAAGCGTTGCAGGAGGCTTTTGGCACCGCGGGAGGCATTGCCGGAAGCGTCTCGCGATGCTTCAGGGGCCGGCGGAAGCATCCTGTGACGCTTTTGGTGCCGCTGGAAGTGTCCCGCGACGCCTTCGTTGGTGTCAGAAGCGTTGCGCGATGATGCCTACTATCACTGAAAAAGAAAAAAAATATTTAATTAATTTAAACAATTCTCAACTGAGGTGTGATATTTTGAATAGATTTTCATAAACCCTAATTAAATTATCCCTATAAAATATATTTAAAATAAAAAATATTAATTGATATTATAAAAATTCTTTTTCGACTGTTTTAAATTTTATTTAAAAAATCTAAAAAATTTAAATTTTTTTAAAAAATCTAATAAATCATATTTATATTCTGATAATTTATTATTATTATTTTTTATTTTTTACTGTTTAATTGATATTTTGATTTTTTTACTATTTTAAATATATATTATTTAAACTAATAATTAATTAAATGAATAAACAATTAATTAATATGATTATGATGTATCAATTTTAATTCGAGTTATTAATACATCTTTAAAGAAAACTATATTTAATTATTTTTTCTAACCACATTAAGTTGTTCAATAACTTATATAAAATCAATATACAACTTATTTTTAAATTATACACAATAAACATATTTATCTAATAATTGTTATATATAAATAAAAAAAATACCGAAACTGTATCGACATGTCCCGATATGATACCGAAACCGTATCGTTCCAGTCTGGGATCAAAAACCTCGGCACAGGTCGATATTTTAATCCATGCTTGTAACTACTTAGAGATCATTTTGAAAACAAAAACAATAACTTTCATTGTTTAGCTTTATCCCATAGCTTTTGCAGAACCACTTTTCCCAAACAATTCAAAAAGGAATGATGATGGAAATTCTATTATTCTCCTCCCTTGAGAATTCACCTTATATGATGTTTGGGAATACCTTGAGTTAGGTTAGGCTTTGTCTCAAAATCTGAATTTTTTTATTAACCTCTAATGTGCACTGCAGTAACCTAAGTCACTGGAAACACTCTTTCTAAGTTGAGATTAGATTTTGACTCTGTTTGAGCATCTGAACCTCTAGAGTAATCTAGAGAGAGCAGTATTCTCTATAGTATTGTTAATCAGGGGTAATAATGCAGAATAAGCTCTACATAAGATTATTCTACCTATTTAACTTTGAGATTGTTAAGTCTTATGAACTGAGATTCACTGTTGAGCTTGCAGAACCAGGAAGACTGATGACAAAATTTTACTTGAAATTCAATACTATGAAGCTTATTGTGAATGCTCCTGGAAGTTCCAGTGTAGAAGACGTGCTTCATATAATCTCTCGTTCTGAAGAGTTATCTTGTATGTGGATTAAAATATATGCTAGATCATTTTGTGTTTGAATTGCACATTTGATATTTTGCTGACATTCAATTCTCCTAACAACTCTCACAAGGGATCCAACTGAGGCGCAATGAAAAGAAACTCTTGAATGACATAAACTCTGACAAAGAAGGTCGACTTCGATTTCACGTACTAACTGAAAATGGAAAGAGAAAAAAGCGTATCCAGACAAGAGAGGAGAAGATATTTGTACTCGCAAATGACTGCTTGACTGGTGATCCTTTGGTTCATGATTTGTCTTTTAACCAGGTCTTTTAAATTTATTTTTATTTTTATGGTAGCTGATGATATATTTAACCCTATTTTTTAAAAATATTTATAATGTGAAAGCTGTGTTCCCGCAGGATGTGACCTCTATATGCACGAGAGGATCTAGGATTGCTAAATGCATGAAAGAATGTTACATCTATAGAAAAAGTTACAAGGGAGCCATGAGTTCCATACTTCTAGCAAAATGTTTGCACCACAAGCTCTGGGAGAATAGCCCTTACTTGTTGAAACAACTTCCTGGCATAGGGATGGTGACTGCAAAGGTTGAGTGACATCCTCTTTTCTTAGTTGCCATACCTTGCAAGGAGTTTCTATATCTTTCTTTACTACTGAACTTTCCTTTCTATTGGTAGGCACTGCAATCAGCAGGAGTTAATTCATTTGAAAGCTTGGCTGCAGCTGATCCTAGGAAAATAGAAATAGTTACAGGTCGCAAATATCCATTTGGAAACCACATTAAAGAATCTCTACTATTACTTCCTCCAAAAGTTGAGATAAAGATAGAGGAGTCTGAATGCATGAAGGCAGGGAGGTTGAAGTTGATAATTACACTCTACCGCACATGTCAATCAGCTACATCTAACAGACATCATTATGCAGATATAGTATGTTCCAATGCTATGTTTTATTGCTATGCATGCAATTCAAACATTTCCCAATCAAATATTTATATGTTCTCTATGTTGTTCGTATTTTCCTACAAGTGAAAGGACTATTTTTGTACAGTTAATAGGCTCAGAAGAAGACAATATGATACTTTTTCACGAAAAGTTAAGGTATTGTATCTCATAAATACTTTTTCTAGTCTACAGTAGTGTTTTGACTTTCATCCACAGCGCTTTAAAATTGTTTATGCCTTTTTTCATGTCTTGACCTTCTCTGGATTTTTACCACAGAGCTGAAGAGTTCCCCAGGTATGGCTTATGAATTTTTTCAATTTCTCTCTACAAGTTACTTGCACAAGCAGGTTTTGATATATTAGTAGATTGTGTTTTGTAGCAGTGAAACTTTGTTCGGCTACCTGTGAAATATTCAAACCAAGCAACATCTTCTACTGCATTCTTGGTCAATCTTCATTTCTAGGTCCATGATTCATGATTGTCATTCATTTGGAGTCATACAAAAGCAACCATACTTCATGCATTTAATGCAAGTGGATATTATGCTGTCAAATGATATATCAAATCATAAAAAGATATGATGCCTTTTTTTAATACAAAATAACACAGCTGTTTACTAAAACATACTTTTGCATGTTGAGGATGATTTGCTAGAAGTAATGATGGTTACAACCTTCCATCTATGCTTCCTATCTTCATGTCTCTTTGCTTAACTTAATTCATCATTAATTGCTCTAACATAGACTAAGGTAGGAGGCTGTTCAGTAATAGCGCTAACCTCTAGCCGTGGGTTCTTCCGAGTGGACCTGGCTTCGGTCTTGACCATTTCGACATAGCAATGCTGAGCAGCCAGCTGGTCGCCCTTAACTTCCCCGACTCGATCGTCTACCGAGAATTTGATCTTCTGGTAGTAAGTTAAAACTACTGCCCGGAATTCATTGAGGGTCGGTCGGCCCAGGATGACGTTGTAAGCCGAGGAAGCGTCTATCACAATGAAGTTTGTGATCCTGGTCCTCCTAAGCGGTTACTCGCCGAGTGATATGGCCAACTTGGTTTGGCCGATCGGCAAAACCTCGTTGCCTGTGAATCTGTACAGCGGGGTTGTCATTGGCAGTAGCTCGCCTTGGTCGATCTGGAGTTGATTGAAAGCCTTTTTAAAGATTATGTTCATCGAGCTCCCTGTGTCAACGAAAATTCGGTGAATGGTATAATTTGCGATTACCGCTTGGATGATGAGGGCGTCATCGTGGGGGACTTCTACGCCCTCGAGGTCCCGAGGTCCGAAGCTGATTTCGGGCCCGTTCGCCTTCTCTTGGCTACAACCTACAGCGTGAATTTTCAGTCGCTGAGCATATGACTTCCTGGCTCGGTTAGAGCCACCGCTGGTCAGTCCGTCGGCGATGATGTTTATTTCTCCTCGAGCGGCATTGCTTCTGTTTTACTCCTCCCGAGCGGATGACCTATTTGGATCGTGAGAGGCTAGGGGATGATCGACACTTTCCTCTGCTGGTGATGATGTCGTCGCTCGGGTGATCTTCTTGTATCCTTCCGCCGCCTGGCGTATTGATGCCCGTGTCGTCAGTCGGAGAGGGAGATCGACGACGATAGCTCTTTGGGGATGGCCTGGCGATCGGCGTTAGGCCGCGACAGTCATGTGTGTTGTGTGACACTGACCGGTGGAAAGAGAAAAATATAGGCGTCCATACCTTGCCTTTCGATGTCTTTGGCCGACCGGAAGCCACATGTTGCACAGCATGCGTCTTTGTTTCCTGGTGTGGCCGGCCTTTGGCTCTTGTCCCCCTCGGCGGTTGGTGGCCGTTTGGTGGTCGGCATTTGGTCGGTGCCGAGGGTTCAGCTGGTGCCTCCTTCCTTCTTAACGCCCGGGCCTCCTCCACATTTATGTACTCACTAGCCTTCTTGAGCATGTGGTTGTAGTCGCGGGGAGGCTTTCTGATAAGCGACCGAAAGAAATCCCTCTCGACGAGCTCCTGTGTAAAGACATTCATCATGGTCTCAGAGGAGATTGACGGGATATCCATAGCTACCTGGTTGAAGCGCTGGATGTACGCTTGGAGAGTTTCTCTCGGTCCTTGCTTTAAGGAAAACAAACTGACGCTCATCTTGTGGTAGCGCCTGCTGCTCGTGAAATAGTGTAGGAAGGCCGTTTGGAAATCCTTGAAGCTTTGTATCGATCCGTCCAACAGTCTTTTGAACCAGCGTTGTGCCGATCCGAAGAGTGTGGTGAGGAAGACCCGACACTTTACCCCATCCGTGTATTGGTGAAGTGTAACCGCGTTGTCAAACTTTCCCAAATGGTCATCCGGGTCTATCGATCCATTGTACTCTCCGATCGCCAATGGAGCGTAATGCCTTGGCAATGGGTCGTGCAATATTGCTTCGGAGAACTAGCGGTTGATTCGTTCAGGAGACGCGTTGTCTAGAGGCGCCTTGCCTTTTCGTGCGTCCCAAACGGGTGCTTCGTCTGAAGAGGACCCCCGCTCTTGATTCGCCTGCACGATCTCCGAGGGCATTTGGAACAGAGCCCGATGGAATGGTATCGGGGTGGGCGGTGCCTCCCCATGGGTGCCGGTTGACCCTCTGTTTTTCCCCCAGATGGAGAGCTATTCCGGTCGGTTCTCGTTAGGGGTGTCAATTCGGGTGGGTCGGGTCGGGTTGAGTCGGGTTGAGTTTTTTTTTTTTTTAACCCAACCTGAACCCGACCCGAACCCGAGTTCAACCCAAAACACCTCAAACCGAATCCGAACCCGACCAACCTGATCAACCCGAACCCGACCCATATAACCCGAAAATACGATTAAAAATGATTTTTTTGGGTTATTTTCCCAATAATTCTTCACTTTTATCTCAATACTCTATCATTATTATACAAACATGATATTAATATACATAAAAACATCTAAATTTTTAAAATAAAATTTGATTTAACCCCAAAAAAACTCACAAAACCCTATATTTAAGTCAACCCGGGTCAACCCGAACCCGACCCGAAATTTTTTTACTCTCCAACTCTCCAACCCGAACCCTACCCGAACCCCAAAATGCTCAACCCGAACCTGATTTTTTTCGGGTCGACTCGGGTTGGGTCGTCGGGTCGGGTTCATTTTTGACACCCCTAGTCCTCGTGCGCCGCTCGACCCCCTGATGCCGATGTTGCCTGCTGCGCCAGTCGATTGGCTAGTGCCTTTTATTGCTGTTGCTCGACTATCTTCTGTGCTTGAGCCTGTACGAGCATGTCGAGCTCTTCTTGGGTGAGCGTCACGGTGTGCAGTCGTCCAACATCTTCCATTTTCTCGGCTCGAATCCAGGTTGCGTTCCCATAGACAGCGCCAAATTTGATCCTGTCCGAGAGTCGAGGCGATGGATGTTAGGGGACGTGGCACTCCTGTTGACCGTGCGTGGACTTTGAGCTGGAGGGACTTGCAACCACAGCAATGTCAGTGCCGAGCTAGGGAGGGGTTCCCGGCGATGACCCTCCGACGCTCAAATCAGTCACCGGCGATGTGGGAGCAAGAGAGTAGAATAACAGAGTAATAGTATGACTACAGTAAAAATTAGCATACCTCCGTTGAAGCTTGGGGCCCTTTATATAGGGCTCCGGGGGTGTGCGTGCATGCTTCTCAAAGCTTTCCCTGAAAAGACATGTCAGGAAAGTGTCCTTGACACCATACCTTAACGACCTGAGCATATCTCTGATGTGACAGTGGAAGCTTCCGTCGTATGATCCATTGCCTGACCATGCCGCCAACCATGCCGTCTGCCGATGGCACGGGCTCCCAAAAGGATATCGCAGATCTTCCTTTTGCCCGCTACTGGGCCGAGCGGGTGAGTCGTTCGGCCAACCATCAGTCGCCCGGTCGTTATCGTTCTCGGGTTGAGCAAGGTGGCCGCTTGGCCAACCTCCCACTGCCGAGCTTCGCTTTGAATATAATCTGCTCGATCGTGGCTCCGCTTGGCTGGTTTCGAGGTTAGATGTAAGTCCGAGCGGGCTGGCCGCTCGGCGTGTGCCTCACCGACACACTTCTCTGAGCGTTAGAAGCTCGGACTCTCGGTATATAGCCGAGCTATGATGACGTTGGATTGGGCCTTCTCTATCTCGGTCGGGCGAGTGGACCGACCGATCGGCCGATGGTACAGGACGGTTGACCGCCTTGACTATGACCTTTAACCTCCACCGCGACAATGACACTCCACTGGGTGAGTCCCTCATCACCACATCATCATCAATAATAAATTTATTAAAAAGTAAATCACTAGAGCTACAAACAAAAAATGAGCACAAATTTACTAAGTAGATTAGTAAGAAAGATGTGCACGAATATAATCTTGATTAGGAGATAAAAAAACTCGGTTATATATATTTATATATATATATATAAAAGTCATCTTTTATTTTCTTTCTAATTATTTGTTAGCATTTAGAATCATAATTATTATTATCATCTTTTATCACAAATTAAGATAATTTTTAGTATCATTTACTTTAAAGTCTCCATCAATAATGTATCTTTAATAAATTCACTAAAAAGTGAATCGCCAATATCCTTGAGTATAATAAGTCATTTGATGTATGGGCCATGAAACGACCTAAAACTTTATCCCCTCATAATTTTCAAAACACGTCGTACAAACCCTCTCTCCCAAAATAACAAGAAAAAAAAGTGAAATAACTTAACTCAAATGACATGCATCTCAAAACTTGTTCAACTAGAAATCAATAAAACAAAATCCTGCCTGAACATCAGAATCAACAGTGTAAATAAATATCTAAAAATTCGAATGTGCAACAAACCAAATTAAGGAATCGAAGACATCTGACCAACAATTACATCATCGACTCTGAAAAGAAAACTACACATTCTAACACGGAGAATAACATAAACGGTAAAAGAAAGAACAAGGCCATTGGGTGTGCACTGCCTTGTACGAGCGAACTCATCCATTAAGACCCTCCATCGCCTCATTACCAACACCATATGAATCTAGTAAGTCTAATGACTCAGCAAGCTCAAACATTTTATAGCAAGAAATAGCATACATTCACTTGCTTTTCAATATATTTTTTTAAGAAAATACCTTGAATAATTAAATTTAACCTTGCTAACACTTAGTCCCATTGACCTTCAAACTTTAATAAAATAACATCAAACATTAACATTCAACATCAACTTTAAATATCAGAATATTTAAGTGAGTTCATATCATTGAATATGACCCCTTTACCTCAAACTCTGTTCGTTTGGCCAAACGTTTACCTTAGTACTAGTTTGGTAGAGTTCGCAGGTATCCTCTAAGCCGGATTCCACAACCCCTTTTTCTTCTGATTTGGTAAGGATTCCGATATCCTCTAAGTCAGACTCCTTACCCGTCAAGTAGCCACAAACAATTCACATTACTTAAAAAACAGTTTTACTTTTCATGCATTGAAATCATTACGACAAGAAAAATTATAGTTTCCTTCCTTTTCTCAATGTTTTAAAACAAAATACTAGCAGCTCGTATTAAATGAATTAAAGGTGCTTAGACATAGAAAAAATTCAGAGATGCTGCCCGCCTTCCTCAATTGTTCAAAATAAAATACAAACTCTCTTCCATCCACCTCTAGACGTACCAATATAAGTTCAAACCTTCTCCCTCTCAATCTAGGACTTAAACCTTGACTCGAGACCCAGTTACTGGCGCCTCAAGCTGTTGACTCCGAACTGATCCAACTCCTCCCATCTCCAACTGCAACTTCTTCACCAAAATCTCTTCCTAGCCCCCGACTCAACCATCCGCTCAACCATCGACTCGACCATCAACTCGCGGTCACAACACTGGACCGAACCTCCCCCTCCAACGAACCGCTTGCATAGCCCCAACAACGGCCCACTCGTCTTGCTTAGCCCTCCATCCGATGCTGCCTTCCTCTCCTACTCCAGCCCTTATTCCTCGCCACAACCACACTTCCTCAGCCACTTAAACACCCCTACAATGTCCCTAGGGCAGCAACAACTCCCGATTATTTCCAGCATCAAATTTTCAATTCAAATTATCGTTCCAACGACCCTAAGGCAGCAGCAAGTTCACGAAATTCTAGTATCAAAATTTTCAAATAAAAAGTGCAAAAGTTCACCAAAATGTTGCAACGATTGAAAAATGTACTCGTTATCAATAAATCATGCATCAAGCATTAAAACATCCATATTATGATCCATATAGTGCAGAAATAAATGTTAGAAATCTTGCCTTAGCATTTTAACGTGTGAAAAATTGAGCGAGGCGTAGGGGAACGACAGGAGCTGATACAACCACGTTCTCCTTCAATTTCTCAAACTTTTGGGATGTTTTCTCGGGGGTTTCCTACGGATAAAGGTGGCGACACAAAAGTTGAAAAGCAAAAAAACCCTAGAATTCCTTCTCTCACCCTCCTTAAATACATGCTAAGTAATTATCTATTTGATGCAAATTGGGACCAGCCCGTTAATGCATTAGTTAAAATATTAATTATATAAATTACACAATCCGCATTTTATTTATTTATTTATTATTATTATTATTATTATTTTTGTATGCTACAAGCCAAAGTCTTCACCGGTGTCATATAATATTATATCTTTCGCACGCTAATAAATCATGGCTGTAGGCAAGCACTAGTTACCAAGCTCATGTGAGTGGTTAGCACTTAGCTATTCTGGTATAAAACAATGCTTATAGTTTTCACTTCTTAATTTTTCTTTCTTTATTTGAAATCATTATTATTTTATTTTAAATCTTTATGCTATAATTATTCTACTTTAGATTTATATATTATCATTTAGTTTGAATGACTAACTTAAATCAACTTTTTATATAGAGTATGCTAATTTAAATTGATAAACTCCATTTTAACATGTGCCAAAATGTGTTAATTTGTTCTCACAATATAATACTCATTGATACCATCAACCTATGAGAGATTACTCATGCAATTAGTATCCCATTTTGACTATGTTTCTTGGTACAACATGGCATGAGATTCCATTATGCTACTTCCCATCCCCTTCAGGTTTTATCCCTCAAAGGAAGTGTGACCTTTTATGTAAATTAAAAAAATTCATATATGATCTAAAGTAATTCCCTAGGGCATGATTTAGTAAATTTAGTTTTACTCTCCTATAGTTCAAGATGATAAGAAATGTCTTAGATAAATTAGTATTTGATCTCTTTTTTTATTTGGGATGTGTATTACATTTTTTTTTTTGATAAGTAAAAATGTATTATATCCAAGAAAAAGGTACAACCAGGTTGAGCAATCCCAATCAAGTTCATACACCAACATCCACCATCCCACATAATTGATGGCAAGCCATCATGCAACAACATCAACTGTCCCACGTAACTAGTGGACCCTCCCCTCAACCAGTATGTGATTTGTCAGAGAAGGCCCAAAAGCCTCCAAGGTCAATTAACCCAGCTTGTAAAGCAAGACCGTCAACAGCCCCGCAAGGGGAGAACAGCCCGCTCCTTGGTAGCCCAGCTCCTCTGGGCTATGTCCACAGCCCGGCCCAAGCAAATCCAGCAATGAAGATGACTGGGAGTCTAGCATCAGCCCAAGATCCAGGTAGAACAGAGTACTCATACCCGAAACAGGCAGCCCACTCCATTTCGTGAAAGCTTGATGAATATGCCTCCGTGTGCAGCCCGGTTTTGGAGGGAGAAATCTGAATGAGATTCAAATTTCCCTCCAATAGAGCCCTCATCCCCAGCCTACCTCGCTGTCTGGGTACGTACATCAGATCTCTGGTGACCCAACGGAGCTCCGACCTTCCAACAAGCAGCTCAAATCAGCGCCGGCGACACTGCCTAGGGCCTAGCGGTGGCCGACAGCTCCTTAACATATGTGGTCAACATCAGAACATGAGATAACTTTGAAGGATCATAAGGCTCAAAGCTTATCTTTATAACATTGTCAGACTTACTTATTTTAGGGACTAAGATATTTTCTTGTTATAGATGTAACCCTCTTACAAGGAGAGTTTTATATCTCCCAATAGAAATATACTGTTGATATACTAGAGTAGATTTGTATGTCTAGAGTTAAGACAATCAATACTCCCCTGGTTCCAATTTAATATCAGGAGAACCTTTAACTAATCTAGAATGGTACAGAAGATTAGGAGAGGAACTAAATTACTTCATAATTACAAGATAAGTTGTTCACAATAAGTATAATCAATCAGTTTCCTAAGGTAGCGTCATGATCATTTAGAGGTATATTGACAATTTTAGGGTACCAAAGATTGCTTTAGGGAAAGGACTTTCACTATACACTATTTCTCTTAGGGAAAATGCCCTGGGGAAAGTATGCATATCTGGGTGTTCAGTAAATTGAATTCCCCTAAGGGAATTTAAGAAAATGATGATTATTTATTTCCCTGGTGTTATTTTGACATTAATTTAACTAATGCTATCAATTGTCGTATGGTTAATTTTTACCTTTTAAATCGTTGGGTACACTAATATTGCATCCTTTTAGGTGGCAATTTGAATTTCTAGAAGAGAAACTAGATTATAATAAGATCAAATGCAAAGATGTAATATATGATTTTAACCCCCAACTCATGATTTAAAATCTTAGTGTGTCCGACAACACAATTAAAATGTATCATTCTAAATAAATTACCAAAACTTGATACTATTCAACACAATACAACAAATCTATCATGTGTTGTTGTGTCAATCAATATTATGTCATATTAACATTTGACACTCCTTGATACACTATAAAACGTATAGAGATGAACCAAAATAATTTTTGTTGTTTTTTATACCTTGTTCATACAATACAATTTTAAGAGTATATCATTTGAGCTGAGACATAAAGCCCCTAGTTAGGTATATTGATGTGTTCTTTGCTTATTCTTTTTCATCTTTGTATCCTTCCCCTCCAATTCTCCCGACACCATACGTCAAAATGTTGGCACGATATAGTAAGATTATTGTTTCAGTCAAAGGCTGGCACAGTTCAAGATTTTGAACCTTGCCCTAGCTATATGTGAACTTATATGTTAAACAACTGATGGCCTAGTTGGAATATGCTCCTAACTTTGTTGCCATTGTATTATGATAACCGAGCTACATGCGTAAACTCTAATCTAGTGTTCTACTAGGAGAAAAAAATAAAAAGATTGATTGTAATTCACTAGATAAAAGAATGATTAGTACATAGATATGTTCTTTTCATATTCTTTTTCATCTCCTTTCAACTTCCCCTCCAATTCTCCTAACACCATATGTTAAAACACTGACATGTTCCAGTCAAATTCAGCACAGTTTAAGATTTTGTACCTTGCCCTATCTATATATGAACTTATATAGGTTAAAGAACTAATGGCCTAGTTGGAATGTGCTCCTAAACTTTGTTGATCTTGTATTATGATAACCAAGATACATGCACATAACAATCTAGTGTTATATTAGAGGACTGTTATTTGAGATAAAAAGAATTCATACTCTTTATTGAAGAGTGAAACAAATTTATATACAAACTAGAAATCTATCTTAGGAAACTATAATTAGGCTAATTGACAATTAGTTTAATTGACAAATATATTAACTAATATATAGGATAATATAATAGCTAATATATAGGATAATATGATAACTAATATATACAGATAATACTCTCCCTCAAGTTGGAGCATAGATATTACTCATACTCAACTTGTTACAAAGATAATATCAACCCGAACCTCATTTAAAGCTTTTGTAAAAATGTCCCCTAGTTGTTCTCCAATCTTCACATATCTTGTAGAAATCAAGCTTCGTTAAATTTTCTCACGAATAAAATGACAATCAATTTTAATGTGCTTAGTTCACTTATGAAACACAAGATTCGATGCTATATGAAGAGCAGCTTGGTTATATTGAAATTTTAAGTCCTTCAGTTAAGAGTTGATATATCCACATTATCTCACACATACTATGCCATAGTCCTATTTTCTGACTTTGCAATGGATTGTGACACAATATTCTGGTTCTTATTCTTCTATGAGACTAAACTTCCTCCAACAAAGATACAATTGGAACTTGCCCAATCTGCATCTGAAAAATATTTAATATGAGTGTGCCCATGATATGCATATACGATACCCCGTCCGGGTGCTCTCTTCAAGTAAACAAAATTTGCTCTAACGTTGTCCAATGATGAACGGTTGGAGATGATATAAATTGACTAAATCAAATATGCACGGTAAGGTAGTACAATGAGGGCATGCATTTTGTTATCGCTTGAGTGTAGAGATCAGTTGAATACTTAGTGAGAGTGTAGGGATCACACTTAGTGAGAATATGCATTTTGAGCTCATAGTCATCATACATGTAGATAGGGTGCCGACAAGCCCACTGAGGATTAGAGAGATGGCATCCAACATTTGCATGGAGTTTTATGAGGTCTCTACCCACTATCCACACCAGACATTTTGGTATGCCACATAGGGTCTAGCGGTGATACACATTCTTTCTGTTACAAATTATATTGAACTGGAGCATTACTTTCGTTGGCACCTCATCAAGCTAAAGTATGGTCTCGGTAAAAAAAACCTTTACTAGTATTTGATTCAGAGTTGGTAGCGGTATAAGATGACATATGGAGGGGCCAGGATGCGACATCACAATACACTACCACAGTGGTTCGATACACTCGGATGCAGATGCTTTGGATACAGTGACACCTCTTCAGAGCCAGCTAGAGTGGATATGCAGATGGACTACTAGAGCAGAACGTGGATGGGATGTAGGACACCTCAAGGAGCATCGAGATGACATTGAGATGACGTGGATGGAGCTTTACTAGAGACTACCACATGTAGGGAGAGTGTAGTGTGAGTGAGGAGGAGCGCTGAGAGGGGAGCATACATCAGAGGGAGGTATGATGTGGAGGGGTGAGGATTGTATGTGGGAGAGATTGTGTGAGATGATAGTGATGTATAGGTGAATAGATCCACCTTAGAATGATGTATCTAGTTCGCAGCAAATGGCTCACGACAAAAACATTGTAAATCTGTTTATGACTGGGGCTTTGCCAAAAAGCCTATGAGGGTGAATAGATCCACTAGAAAGGTCTATCTAGTTCGCAGCAAACGGCTCACATTAAAGACATTCCAAATTCATTTATGGATGGAGCTTTGCTGAAAAGCCCAAGAGGGTGAATAGACCCACCAGACAGGTCTATTTAGTCCGCAACAAATGGCTCGCGGTAAAGATATGCCAAACCCCTTGATAGTTGGTCACTTGCTAAAAGTGACTCGGGAGGCTTAGGGATGAGGCATCGGAAGATCCTAGGCTCATAGACACAGGAGGAGGTTCAACAGAGATGATGCAGAGCCATAGGCGGCTCATGGACATGGGTGGAGATGGACATTGATGATGCTGAGCTATACGTGGTATGGATAGAGATGGGCTACATGACGGATGGTTTGTGTCACATGATGATGGACACCTCATCTTTAATGTCTCATATGGAGGGTGAGTAGACAACCGACACGCGATACGCAAAGAGAGATGGTATTCGAGTGAGTACATGTACACTACCGTGGTTTCCCTTCCAGATTTAACAGTCCGTCAGACATGACATAAGGGGCTTCATTGTTATTTTTATATAGTTGTGCACATTTTGATGATATATATTTACTCTTTTATAAAAAAAAACCTTCTCAATCAACTTTTGATATCTCTCAGGATGTTTAAATAGTTCTCATCTCTTGTGAGGTGCATGTTTTGAGTTATTGGAGCACTACAAGGCTTTGCCCCCAATTTTCTTGACTCAATTCATAGGTTGAGGATATATTTTTTCTAAGATTGAAATATATCTTTTTTTTACTCGAAACTTCAACACCCAAGAAATACTTTAGCACCCCAAGTCTTTCATTTGAAATTGAGTATGAATGAAAGATTTAAGAGATGAGATTCCCATATTATCACTTCAGTGATAACAATATCATCCACATACACAATAACAATATCACTTAATGAAGCATGCCATTCTGATCTATATATGATTGGAATAAATCAGACGTCTATTCCTTGGCATTACCACTTCGCAAAGTACGGATGGATGCATTGAATTGAGTTTGAATCTCAGCACAAAAGACACAAAATAGAGAAAATAATTTAGAATGATTTTTCATTAGATATAACCAAGTTACACGAAAATAATCATCTACAAAAGTAATAAAATACCTAAAATCAAGTTTAGACAAAATGGGACATGGACCCAAATATAAGAATGAACTAATTTAAAAGGAATAATAGCACGTTTATTTACTCTAGGACACAAACTAAGACATTGATGTTTTGCTGACATGACTCACAATTTAAGAAAGACATCTTACCATATTATGGACAAAGCTTTTTAGCAAAGGGAGAGATGGATGTTCCAACCTACAATGAACCTCATAAAGGAGAAGTGACAATCGAGCAAGCAAAAGAATTTGGGAACGGTGTGTTAAGAATGTAGAGACCTCCAGACTTATGTCCTTTACCAATAATCTTTTTCGTCAAAAGATCTCGAAATAAGCAATGATTAGAAAAAAATGAGAAGTAACCGTTAAGATTACAAGTTAGTTGACTAACAGAGAATAAATTAAAGGATAAATTAGGTAAATGTATAATAGAGGACAAAGGAAACAAAGGGGTAGGATTGATAGTGTCAGATCCACGAATATAAGATAGAGACCCATAAGCTAAGGTAACGGTAGGAGTGTTAGCTTTGGACTGAAAAGTAAAAAAGTGACTAGAATTACTTGTCATATGATCCGTGACACCATAACCCATTTGGAGGACGAGGAAAGAAGACATGCATTTTATTTACCTAAGTCATCAATAGCAGGGAGATGAAGACTTGAGTGATTCCTGATATTTTGAGAACTTAACAAATTCATCTGCAGAGATAAGGACGATTTATCAGAGGCATCATTAGTGGGTGTAATATGGGCCAAATGTTTTTGCTGATTTTTATACTGAAGCTTTCTACACTCAAATTTTGTATGACCTAGCTTATGACGGTACTTGCACATAATACCACCCGAATTTGGCGTTTGAGTTTCAAAGTCCTGTGAGCCACCTCCTTTGTTTCCACTGTGACTAGTTGATCTTCCTGACATATAATTAATATTGTGACTCACCAAAGCACCACTAAGCAGAATGGATGCATGCAGTACAGAGAACATAACTAAATACATCTTCTAAAGAGGAGACTGCAGAGCTATAGAGAACTTGTGACTTAGTAGACTTAAAGTTAGGAGATAGGCCAACAAGGAAGCTCATGATAGCCATTTGCTCTTGTTGGCGTTGTTGAACCTTCACATCAGGACTAAAGGGCAACAACATATTAAACTCCTTATATGTCTTCTTGAATGCCATAAAATAATTAATCAGAGGTTGATCTTATTTTTCCACATGTTAAAATACTTTGCAAACCTCATACATGCGGGAGATATTCTCTTTTCCAGAGTACAGAAATTCCAAGTAATCGTTAGTTCTTTAACAAATTCATAGTGATTGATCAAACCAATTACCTCACTATCAATACAGTTTCGAATATGAAGGAACAACTGAGAATCCTCTCTAAGCCATGTCTACTTCAAATCATCTTAGGGAGGGTTATTAGTCAAATGACTATCTTTGTCAATACTTCGTACATAAAGACGAACAGTCTTACTCCAATCCAAACAATTCGAACAATTTAGCTTATAGTCTGTGATTTTAGACATCACAGACACTGAATCCGTCACAATAGAAGACTTATTTTCAGCCATAAAACTTTATCCTAAAGAAAGTCAAATAAGAGAAGAATCCGAAGGAAGATCCAAACCAACAAGTACAGACAAACCCACACGCACTTAGGTGCTGCTCGTGTTGAGGAAAGTAGGGCGACAGGTTCAGGCTAGTGGTAAGGATCGTTGGCGGCCTAGATTGGGCGGTGCCAATGATGCTTCTGATGACTCGTATTGGGAGAGCAACAACGACTGGTGCAACGACGAAGGAAAGAGTGCCGACGAGGAGGTCGTGGCTGGCTAATGGAGGCGTGTGGACGATGGTGAGGCAGTGACGCGCTGCGGAGATGAAAGTACGTGAGTGGTAGAAGAGGCGGAGATGGAACCCTAATTTTGAATCCTTAATTTCGAAGTTGCTCTGATACCATGTTGTTTGAGATAAAAATAATTCATACTCTTTATTGAAAAGTGAGACATATTTATATATAAACTAGGAATTTATCTTAGGAAACTATAATTAGGCTAATTGTTAATTAGCCTAATTGACATATATATTAACTAATATATACATGGTAACTAATATATAGGATAATATGGTAACTAATTTATAGGATAATATGATGACTAATATATATAGATAACAAGGACAAAGTACAAAATATGATTAGTAGTTTACTAGAGAAAAGGTACAATCAAAGAAAATTGTAACATTGTTTGTCAGCTCTTAAAACATAGTGGATTTGTTAATTGGGTCCTAAGATTGAATATGTTTATAACATGTTTGGTTTTCATAATATCTGAGATAGTTTGAAGGAAAGTGTAAAGAATCAAATTGTAAATATCATGTAATACAAGTTTAAAAAAAGGATTAAAATATTGTTTTGAGCTTGAGTTTTAGTAGTTGGCTGGAATGAGATAGTGTTGATGTTGTGGAAGTACCCCGATCAATGGTTTCGATAGTGAATGGGGCGAAGAAAGGAGATGAAGGAGAATAGGATGCGGTAGCTATACACTTTGAGGAGTTATTTGGTGGCCTCTTCCTTGGTTGACGAAATATGTTCAAGAGTTTGGCTTCTAAAACTATTCACAAGTTGAAGAAAACGTTCATTGAATTCATCTAGTCCTAACAGAGTTGTTTATGAGTTGAAGAAAACCCTCGTTGAAGAAAAATAGGACGAGGTAGTTATACACTTGGAGGAGTTATTTGGTGGTTTCTTCCTTGATGAAACATGTTCAAGAGTTTAGCTTTTGAAGATATTCACAAGTTTGAAGAAAACATTCCCTGACCAAGTCATCGTGGAGTTTAAATAAGCTCCTTCACTTATTCACGAGTTGTGTAGAGAGCTATTCTGAGTTATCATAACTTGGTCCTTTGATGGGAAAAAAATTTATTTAAGTTTGTTTCTATAATCTTCTTCCATGCTACTAGTTTATTTTTAAAAAATAAGATGGACAATTAGATATTAAATTGAATTAGAATAAAAAAAAAAAACTAAGAAATAACAAAGAATATCTTAATTCAACTTGTGCATATTGAAGTGTCGACTATTAGCATGATTTAATACTCATTGGCAAGATTCAGACAACGATTCTAGATATAAATGACTATTAATTTTGGGTAATTTACCAAAATTGATATGCTTTACTCTGCCGCTTGGCACCACACATAGTTTTAAACCATGGAATAAAATATCATTTAATATTGATGTATAATAAAGATAGAGTAGACAACAAATTTTCCACATAATAGTATTTAAATATGAAAAGATAAGATATAATAAATATTCTAGTTATTTGTTTGTTTAAGCTGAAAAATTAGGTTATTAAGAAAAATAAATTCAACGATTAGACACTACTATAACTATTGTAGTATGTGCCCGATAGTTTGTTAAGTGTAATTAGATCCCCATTTCTTGATGCAAGTTCTTTATATGCTTATAATGTATCGAATAATTGAATTTGGAATATTAAATGTCTCGAGTCGATACAGACAATCCTTTAAATACTTCATTAGGTTTACTACAAGTCTACAATGTTTACTTGTATTTCTTTTTTTTCTTCCCAAATTAGGCGTATCCTTTGTTAGACATTCTTAAATACAATCACCCTTCTTTACTGTATTTCAATTTTTAGGCTGATGAGATGCTTTTGTGCAGCCCACATGCTATCACAATTATTTTCTCATGCCCCAAGTATGCAAGTGCGACTATTAAAGCTGATCTTATTTTTGAAGACTATGGTAATGTCCATCACTGCCATTAAGTTCATTAGTCTGTGATACAAAACTGTCTACTTTCTGTAAAGTCCTATACACTGCATTGTAGTTGGTCTCGATGTTCACAAGAAGCTGATAGTTACCAATGGAGTTGATAATACTAAGTCTAAAGATAGTGAAGATGCTACATCTTCTTCCTCACTTCCAAAGGAAATTTATGTCGTAAATCCTGATCCAGAAAGAAGATCAAGAATCATCTGTAAAGAAACTGACAATGCAAATAAGATTCAATCATCTATGTACGTGGCTTTTCCATCTTACATTTTAGAATCATTCAACGTCAGTTAGTAGTATTTATAAATATAATATGTAGCCATCTATAGATCATTGTTTTTCCCTTTTGCTACCATTGTTTTTAACTGAGCACAGGTCTTCCGCTTGTCTCTAACTCTGCAGGCCCAGCTTTGATCTTTTGGAGTATGAAACTGTTACAGGTATGCATATGATGGCAGCAACATGGCTTCCAAAACTTATCTGCTGTCTTTTCCTTTGTAGCTTCCAGGAATTGGTCAACTGCATAATTTCTTTTGTTGACATTTAACTGAGCAATTGCATTTTTAGATATCTCAACTCCTGAACCTCAACAAACTGAGTGCAAAACAAACTCAAAAGAAATGATATTTGATCACATCCGCAAGAAATCGAAAACCTTTCCAATTAGCTTGACATCGACTATGATGGACTATTCTCATCAACCTTTGCTTCTGAGAATAGCAGAAACACCCAAGAACCTAGCTTATCAGAGGGATGGAGATTATTTAGGCAACATAATCGTCATAGATTCTGAACCTACAGACGCCTTCAAGAAAGTAAGCTCTTCAACAGAGCCAACAGAGCCAACAGAGCCAGTGAAGGCAAGTATAGCTTGCTATCCCTCACTTCTGAAAAGAGGAAACTCATCTGAAATGGGAGGTTTTGAGATTGAAACCCATTCAGATGTAATCCTCATAGATTCTGAGCCTATTGAAGACTTCAAGAAAATGAGCAGCCCAAGCAGTTTCCTAACAGAGAGAGAAAAAATTCCAATCAAGAGCACTCGTATTTCCAGCAGTGTACTAAAGTCAGAGGTATATGAGGAATTTCCTACGAATTATCTTCAATCTGGCTGCAAGAAGCCTTCCTGGAGTGATTCCCTGAAACAAGTCCAGAGTATTGGCTGCAAAATATCACTCTTCGATGAATTGAACTCAACTTCAGATAGGACAGAATTTTCACAACATTCCTTGTCTAGTGTGCTCGGTAACCAGAGCGATGAATCTTTCCTTGGATTTAAGAGTGTTT